>NC_057805.1:344585041-344751389 GCF_018294505.1 Triticum aestivum
GGGGGGGGGGGCGACAACTATGAGCGGATGCAAGTTTTATGAAAAACATGACGGCAACAGAGTGCCGATGCAATGCAAATGATGACATGATGAATGCAACAAACAAGTAAATAAAATAGCCGACACGCAAAACATGGAAGGCGTCTATAGCGTCGGTCTCGGGGCGTTACAGCCGCGCTCGCCGGTGGCCTCCCCTTGGCCGGAGTTGGCCAGAGCCGACGAGCCCATCGCCGGCCATGCCCAGCCGCGCCTCTGTCTCGCCTCTCTCTCTGCTTCTGTCGGGTGCGAGAGGAAGAAGGAGATGGGAGGAGAGAGAAGCAGGTGCAGGACCCACCTGTCAGCGAGAGGAGGGCGTGGCCCCGCTGGACATGTCGGATAAGTGGACGTGCCCGACCCCGAAGCCGTTTCCCCGCGACGAAGGCGTAATCAGGCGAACACGTTTCCCAGGTTAGAAAGCATATTCTTTTGTTTCTTTAGATCAAAATACGTTTTCCCTTCTCTGAAGGCGTATTCTCATAAAGGCTCTTTCTCTTTTCAGCTCAGCCGGCCGGAGTGCTTATTTTGTGAACGTTCACTGCTTTAGTTGCTTTTCTGCCTAAAAAGTGAACGGCCACAACTTTGCGCTCGTAACTCCGATTGAGGTGATTCCAACGCTCATGTTCTCTGTTCATCGAGCTCTTTCTGTTGGTATCATTTTCATAATATTTTCACATAGTGAAAATGACCATTTTGCCCTTGCCCGTAAACAGCCCCCTCCGAGAGAGAACTGTTTCCGACAAATTTTTCCGCGATCATTCCGCACTTTTTCTTGGAGTATTCCTCGACCCCCAGGCAAGCCAATCTCTTATCATGAGCCCCAAACTTGCATGTTGACTTTGCTTGCACCTTGTGTGTGTAGTTGCAGTTGTTTCTTATCGTATTCGTCTGCAGTTATTCCGTTATGCTTATCATGTATGCTTGTGTTTTCATGATATCTTTTGCCATGCTAATTAGAATGTTGTTATTGATAATGCCATGTCACTACTCTACTTTATTTTCATGACATCATTATAAAATTGCTATGATGATTGTAATGCACCGTGGATATGCTAGTACTTGGTATGGTCATGTTCTTTATGTTGTAGTTGTTTACTTGAGAAGCTCGATATTTTATTAAAGCATTTGTACGATGTATGCTCATTGTTGCATTCATGTTCATGATGATGGAGAAGGAAATAAAATGACCTAATAACAACAACCTCCTCCATCATCGATGGGATCGAGTCATAGTGCTACCAAATCGAACTTTTTCAGTGCAGCCATATTTGCCTTTATGGGAAGGCCTTAATGCGATCTATTGTCGTGCCTCTCGCCGGTGTCTCCAACGAGGGAAGGTTATGGGCACGCGCTACCTTGATCAGGTAGGCAGACATAAGCCTTGTGTGCCCGTTGTTGTTGTTATGGTACCAGGTCCCCGTTTGGGAACGTTTATGTTTGGCCACGACGGTGGTCGTTGGTGTTTTTGGTAGACACGGGGCCACCCAGGACTAGCCCAGTGGGGAGTGAGTCGGAGTGGCCGAGAGAGTGTCATGGCAATAGGTCGGTTTCGTCGGAATGCCGTTGGTCCACCCGAATGGGATGACGAGGCCATGGGTTCCGTGGTGTGGGTACAGTGCGCTACCTCTGCAGAGTGTTTATAAAGTCTATCGATAGCAACACAGTTTGTAGTAGGTCACACTATTGGGTCTCGGTCTAAATGGAGGATAAACCGGAAATAATTAAGCTGATTAATGTGGTAACAAGAATGTGGTGACTTGGACAATGAGATAGTCGTGAGAAGTCACGACGATGTTTTGATATGATCACGAGACGAGGTCTCGGTGAGTGTTGGAGACCAAGTGTTGGTCATGGTTGTGATCGCCGGAAAGATCACCGTTTGGTTACAAGGTAACCCGTTGAACCGAGTGTGGTTTCATTTGTGATCCGTGCATGATCACTGTTTGTTTGCGAGGCAATCCGTTGGTAAGAGAGTCTGAGGGACTCAGTGCACAAGTTTGGTTGCATTGCATGAGTAATATGTTTGCATTTAAAGAACCATGGCAAAACAAGAGATAGTTGCATAAAGTTAACATGCTATGTCTGCATTGGATATGACCGGTAGTTTATCTTCAGCATAGTTTCGTGATGCCATGCCATGCTTTGATTGATATGTGAATCCTGCCATGATTGAGATGATATGCTACGTTTTGCTATTGCCATCTTAGAAGCAGGTTTTGATATGCCATGTTATTACCCTGTTAGTAGATGCTATGATATTGTTCATACTTAGTTGATCTTTATCATGCCATGTTTAGTAACTGATATGAGATGGGTTGTTGCATACGCTTGGTTCCTGCTTTGTCTTCTGCTTGTTTGGATGCTATGTATTTGGGTGTCTTGCAAGTACATTCAATGTACTCACCTAGCGTGTCATGCCAGCTTGTAGGTCGTGCCTGGATTGTTCGCTTGATCCGTCGTGCTAGGCCGTAACCTTGCCAGTCCTGTGAGTTGTGGAGCCCAGCCAGACTGGATGAGCCGCCAAACCAAGACTTCCGCCGCCTTTTAAATAGCCTTAGGGCTATGCTAGATAATTATATTCATCAATGATGTACTCTTCTATACATGTATTTGATGAATATTTTTGTACCTGGAATGTTGTATCTTGGACCTGTCGTGCGTCAGGTGTTATCCTGGGCTGACGTGCGAAGGCCCCCTGCTCCATGCGGATCGGGGTGCCACACCCCTTTTCTGACTTCTTCTATGAGGTCCTTGGCCACTACGGGCTGCACGCGCTGCACCTTCATCCCAACTCCATCCTTCTCTTGTCCATCTTCGCCTACTATTGCGAGGCGTATCTTGGCGTGAAGCCGTTCGTGGCTTTGCTGCGCCACCTCTTCTTCCTCTGCGTCAGCGAGGGTCATATCTCTGGGTGCGCCAGTTTCATCATGGCCGGCAAGGCCAACTCGATCTCGAATACTGGGAAGAAGGCCGACAACCTCAGGGCCAAATGGGTCATGATGGGCGCCAAGTGCGTCCACCCGCGTTTGGCGCTGCCGACGGTGATGCCCCAGTCCGACAAGGGGTGGTCTTGTGCGAAGCTTACTGATGAGCGGGCGTCGTCGGTGTTGGAGCAGATGAAGGCCGACTTGAAGCCGGGCAACGCGAGGGCGGCCAAAGTGACAGGGGCCATGCTCCTGAGGGAATTCTTGACGCTGCGCGTTGCTACACTTCAGGCGCGTGCGTAGTATAAGAAAACACATGCATTTCGAAACATAGGATTCCTGTCAACCTGGGTGTTTCGTTCACATGAATTGGAAGAACACAGGAATGGAGAAACATGGTTAGATTAAAGTCAAACCACGTGAAAATGAAAAAAAATAAGAATCTTATTATGCCAGTAATGCAATTAGTCCAGTTCTTCATGCATATTAATTTGAAAAGGACGTCCAAGTGGATATTAAAATTCCCACGTTTTTTCTTTCAAAGTGACACCAAAGGAAAAAATCCTCCAGTTTTGCTTTGCTCCACTCCCTCTAACCAAATGCATGAATAGTAGTACCATAGTAGTCCATAGCAAAGGATCCTGAGGAATCGACATGAATGCAGAGTAACAAAGTGATGCAACGAGTGTACAACCACTTTGGCATAGCCTTGTCGACCTCAGCATCATTGGGTTGGACGTGGAGGATGGTGATGCTGGTGTGACTGTCGGAGGCGGGGAAGAAGATTTGAGGCCTCTGGAAACGACACCGAGGGTACTGCTCCGCTGTGATGGACGGTTCCGTCGTTGGAGCAGCTCTGGTGAGGTGTACGGCGGCAAGGCTGAAGCAGGACAGGACAAACAATGTTAATCTGAAGTGGGACGCTAATATCATCTGCAATAGATGATGTAAAATACATCACCAAAAAGTGCTAGATGTAAAACGCATCAGCCGTACCACGACCGCTCTGATAGATGCTGTAAATACTGTTCACTCTGAACTTAACTGAAACTGAACTTTACAGTTGAAAATGAATTTTACTGTTGAAACTGATTGAACTAGTAGCAGAGCATTGCAATAGATGTTTAGGGCATTCGAGCACTAGTAGCAGAGAAGCAGTGATCTAAATTAGCAGACGTTCGAGCAGGGAACACACTAGCAGAGAGCAAGTCGTGCAGCAGCACCGCGAGCGAGTGCTAAAGCAACAACTCCTGTAGCTGCCGGAGGTCGTCACTACAAAAAAAGACACATCCATGAAATTTTGGACCGAACGAATTTTTTTTCTGTCATACTTATGACACTTCTATGACGATAATTGTGACAAAACCCGGTATCATCATAGATGTGGTGGGGTCCTACTTCTATGACAAAAAATCATGACAGAAAATAGGCTTTTCGTCCTGGGCGGGCCGGAGACGCAGCTGCATGACATTCTTTGGGCCGTCCATGACGGAAAAAACCATGGTAGAAGCAAGGGCGCGGAAAATATCGGGGAGTCCCCGGTTACGGTGGGTGGTCGGGGGCCGAGCGATGCGCGTTTCTCTCGTACGTACGCGCGTGTGTGCGAGGCGTTGGGCTCTAACTGAACCCGAGCGAGGCGTTGGGCTCTAACTGAACCCGAGTGATTACACTGCAGGCTACGCGTTACTGAACCCGAGCGATCGATCGATGGCTGTTAACTGAACCCGATCGAGCGATACCTTCGCTACTGCTGCTAACTGAAGCCGATCGATGCTGCCTCTGGATGAACAGTGAGCGTTGCTGGGGGGTTTGGATGAACAGTTCCCGGTGGGGGTGGATGAATGGGACCCTGTGGTGTTGCCTCTGGATGAACAGGACCCCGATCGATCGAGCCGGTTGGGGCTGGATGAACAGGACCCCGTGGAGGGCTGGATGAACAGGACCACCCCGTGGAGGGCAGGATGAACAGTAGACGGTGGAGGGCTGGATGAACAGTAGCCCGTGGAGGGGTGGTCGAACAGGAGCCCGTGGAGAGGGCTGGTTGAACAGTAGCCGGTGGAGTAGCGCGCGGTGGAGGCTGGATGAACAGGAGCCCGTGGATGAACAGTCGCAGGTGGAGGCTGGAGGAGGTCGACGGTGGATGAACAGTAGCCCGTGGAGGTTGGAGGGGGTCGACGGTGGAGATGAACAGTATCCCGTGGAGTCCCGTTTTGCGGTACGCCACACCCCTCCCGATGAACAGGACCCCCATTTCGACCGTAGCGCTCCAACACAAGTCCGTTTCCTCCGTTTTGCGGTACGCCACACCCCTCCCGATCAACAGGACCCCCGTTTCGACCGTAGGAGGTCCGTTTCCTCCGTTTTGCGGTACGCCTGACCCCTCCCGATGAACAGGATCCCGTTTCGAACATGGCCGGTCGAATACAAAGCCGTTTCCTCCGTTCTGCGGTACGCCAGGCCTCGTCTCCATCGGCTGTTCCATCCAAGCCCTCTTGATGAACACGACGACGCATTCCGTTCCGACCCAGCCGGTTGGCTCCCCATGAACACGACGACGACGCAGTTTCTCCGTTCCGACCCAGCCATGTACACGAGCCCTGGCCATACGTATGCGCGAGTAGGCGTTCGAGACCCTGCCCATATGTACATACATGGCTGTATTTTCTTTCTTGCACACTGGCCGCTGTACGTACGTGTACATGCTACGTGCGCGCCTCTACTACGACACATGCGCGCCTCTACTACGACACATGCGCACCTCTACATCGACCAGTATGTACGTACACGTTCTCCACCAGAATGACAACGCTACGTACGCTTCGACCAGGTGGGTCCCGACTGTCAGGCACTTCCTTGCCTGCGAAGATGTAGCTGGTGGGACCCAGCAGTCAGGGGGGCGAATCATTTTTTTGCCCGGACGCACTTCCTTGCGTGCGAAGATGTAGCTGGTCGGTCCCAGCAGTCAGGGGGAAACGTTTTTTTTTTGCGAAATACGGTGGCCCATCCGGTGGGTCCCCGCTGTCAGGTGGAGGAATAATTATTTTGCGCGTAATAAGGAGGCACTTCCTTGCTGCGGCCGTGGACCGAGCTGTCAGCCTCTCCACGTACAGTACTCTTCCGATGGAAGTCGGCCGTTGACCACATTGACCACGCCGCGCCGAGAGCACCAAGGCGGTGGACGACGGCGAGGCCTAGGAATGGGACGACGTGGAGCCAGGGAAGACGCGGCAGTGGATGCCCACGCGGAGAGGAGTACGGGGGTTCACTGGTTCGGCTGCGGTGTGATGTTGCCGGCGCCGCAGAATAATTGGGGGTGTGGGTGAGTAGAGGGATGGCCTGGCCAGCGGTGGGAGTAGTAGGGGGCGGTGAGGCCTCCGTGGCATCGCAGCCTGCCACGGGAGGCAGGAGCACCAGGCACGACCGGCGCTGGTTTGGGCGGCTGGAGCAAGAAGACTAGAGGTTGAAGAAGCACTACGGCCGTTGGATGGACATCGTACGGTCACTGGCGCAATAATCGTGCATATTGACTAAGTTGACAAAGCCCTCCATCCCCGTCAACTTAGTAGGCCCACAAGTCAGCCTCCCACTATGCTGGGTCCCAGCTAGCAGGGGGAGTATTCATTTTTTGTGCATAATAAGGAGGCACTTCCTTGCGTGCGAAGATATAGCTGGTGGGTCCGAGCTGTCAGCAGCAGTAACGTTTTTTCGCGAAATACAGAGGCCCTTTCGGTGGGTCTCAGATGTCAGGTGGAGGATGTTGGGGAACGTAGTAAATTCAAAAAAATTCCTACGCACATGCAAGATCATGGTGATGCATAGCAACGAGAGGGAAGAGTGTTGTCCACGTACCCTCGTAGACCGACAGCGGAAGCGTTATCACAACGCGGTTGATGTAGTCGTACGTCTTCACGATCCGACCGATCAAGTACCGAACGCACGGCACCTTCGAGTTCAGCACACGTTCAGCTCGATGACGTCCCTCGAACTCCGATCTAGCCGAGTGTTGAGGGAGAGTTTCGTCAGCACGACGGCGTGGTGACGATGATGATGTTTCACCGACGCAGGGCTTCGCCTAAGCTCCGCAACGGTATTATCGAGGTGTAATATGGTGGAGGGGGCACCGCACACGGCTAAAATATCGTATATCAAGTGTGTTTAGAGGTGCCCCCTACCCCCGTATATACAGGAGCAAGGGGGAGGCCGGCTGCCCTAGGCGCGCCAAGGAGAGGGGGGGAGTCCTCCTCCTAGTAGGAGTAGGACTCCCCTTTCCTAGTCCAACTAGGAAAAGAGGGGGGGAAGGAAAGAGAGGGAGAGGGAGTGGGAAAGGGGGCTGCGCCCCCCTCTCCTAGTCCAACTAGGATTCCTCCTGGGAGGGGGCGCGCCACCTCCTGGCTGCTGCCCTCTCTCTCCCCTCTAGGCCCACTAAGGCCCAATACTTCCCCGGGGGGGTCCGGTAACCCTCCGGCACTCCGGTTTAATCCGAAACTTCTCCGGAACACTTCCGGTGTCCGAATATAGTCGTCCAATATATCAATCTTTATGTCTCAAACATTTCGAGACTCCTCGTCATGTCCGTGATCACATCCGGGACTCCGAACAACCTTCGGTACATCAAAACATATAAACTCATAATATAACTGTCATCGTAACTTTAAGCGTGCGGACCCTACGGGTTCGAGAACTATGTAGACATGACCGAGACACCTCTCCGGTCAATAACCAATAGCGGAACCTGGATGCTCATATTGGTTCCTACATATTCTACAAAGATCTTTATCGGTCAGACCGCATAACAACATACGTTGTTCCCTTTGTCATCGGTATGTTACTTGCCCGAGATTCGATCGTCGGTATCTCGATACCTAGTTCAATCTCGTTACCGGCAAGTCTCTTTACTCGTTCCGTAATACATCATCCCGCAACTAACTCATTAGTCACAATGCTTGCAAGGCTTATAGTGATGTGCATTACTGAGTGGGCCCAGAGATACCTCTCCGACAATCGGAGTGACAAATCCTAATCTCGAAATACGCCAACCCAACAAGTACCTTTGGAGACACCTGTAGAGCACCTTTATAATCACCCATTTACGTTGTGACGTTTGGTAGCACACAAAGTGTTCCTCCGGTAAACGGGAGTTGCATAATCTCATAGTCATAGGAACATGTATAAGTCATGAAGAAAGCAATAGCAACATACTAAATGATTGGGTGCTAAGCTAACGGAATGGGTCAAGTCAATCACGTCATTCTCCTAATGAGGTGATCCCGTTAATCAAATGACAACTCATGTCTATGGCTAGGAAACATAACCATCTTTGATTAACGAGCTAGTCAAGTAGAGGCATACTAGTGACACTCTGTTTGTCTATGTATTCACACATGTATTATGTTTCCGGTTAATACAATTCTAGCATGAATAATAAACATTTATCATGATATAAGGAAATAAATAATACTTTATTATTGCCTCTAGGGCATATTTCCTTCAGTCTCCCACTTGCACTAGAGTCAATAATCTAGATTACACAGTAATGATTCTCACACCCATGGAGTCTTGGTGCTGATCATGTTTTGCTCGTGGAAGAGGCTTAGTCAATGGGTCTGCAACATTAAGATCCGTATGTATCTTGCAAATTTCTATGTCTCCCACCTGGACTAAATCCCGGATGGAATTGAAGTGTCTTTTGATGTGCTTGGTTCTCTTGTGAAATCTGGATTCCTTTGCTAAGGCAATTGCACCAGTATTGTCACAAAAGATTTTCATTGGTCCTGATGCACTAGGTATAACACCTAGATCGGATATGAACTCCTTCATCCAGACTCCTTCATTTGCTGCTTCCGAAGCAGCTATGTACTCTGCTTCACACGTAGATCCTGCCACGACACTTTGCTTAGAACTGCACCAACTGACAGCTCCACCGTTCAATGTAAATACGTATCCGGTTTGCGATTTAGAATCGTCCGGATCAGTGTCAAAGCTTGCATCAACGTAACCACTTACGATGAGCTCTTTGTCACCTCCATAAACGAGAAACATATCCTTAGTCCTTTTCAGTTATTTTAGGATGTTCTTGACCGCTGTCCAGTGATCCACTCCTGGATTACTTTGGTACCTCCCTGCTAAACTTATAGCAAGGCACACATCAGGTCTGGTACATAGCATTGCATACATGATAGAGCCTATGGCTGAAGCATAGGGAACATCTTTCATCTTCTCTCTATCTTCTGCAGTGGTCGGGCATTGAGTCTTACTCAATCTCACACCTTGTAGTACAGGCAAGAACCCTTTCTTTGCTTGATCCATTTTGAACTTCTTCAAAACTTTGTCAAGGTATGTGCTTTGTGAAAGTCCTATTAAGCGTCTTGATCTATCTCTATAGATCTTAATGCCTAATATATATGCAGCTTCACTGAGGTCTTTCATTGAAAAACTCTTATTCAAGTATCCCTTTATGCTATCCAGAAATTCTATATCATTTCCAATTAGTAATATGTCATCCACATATAATATCAGAAATGCTACCGAGCTCCCACTCACTTTCTTGTAAATACAGGCTTCTCCAAAAGTCTGTATAAAACCAGATGCTTTGATCACACTATCAAAGCGTTTATTCCAACTCCGAGAGGCTTGCACCAGTCCATAAATGGATCGCTGGAGCTTGCACACTTTGTTAGCTCCCTTTGGATCGACAAAACCTTCCGGTTGCATCATTTACAACTCTTCTTCCAAAAAACCATTCAGGAATGCAGTTTTGACATCCATTTGCCAAATTTCATAATCATAAAATGCGGCAATTGCTAACATGATTCGGACAGACTTAAGCATCGCTACGGGTGAGAAGGTCTCGTCGTAGTCAATCCCTTGAACTTGTCGAAAACCTTTCGCAACAAGTCGAGCTTTATAGACAGTAACATTACCATTAGCGTCAGTCTTCTTCTTGAAGATCCATTTATTTTCAATGGCTTGCCGACCATCGGGCAAGTCAACCAAAGTCCATACTTTGTTCTCATACATCGATCCCATCTCGGATTTCATGGCTTCAAGCCATTTTGCGGAATCTGGGCTCACCATCGCTTCTTCATAGTTCGTAGGTTCATCATGGTCTAGTAACATGACCTCCAGAACAGGATTACCGTACCACTCTGGTGCGGATCTTGATCTAGTTGACCTACGAGGTTCAGTAATAACTTGATCTGAAGTTTCATGATCATTATCATTAACTTCCTCACTAATTGGTGTAGGTGTCGCAGACTGATTTCTGTGATGATCTACTTTCCAATAAGGGAGCAGGTACAGTTACCTCATCAAGTTCTACTTTCCTCCCACTCACATCTTTCGAGAGAAACTCCTTCTCTAGAAAGGATCCATTCCTAGCAACGAATATCTTGCCTTCGGATCTGTGATAGAAGGTGTACCCAGCAGTCTCTTTTGGGTATCCTATGAAGACACATTTCTCCGATTTAGGTTCGAGCTTATCAGGTTGAAGTTTCTTCACATAAGCATCGCAACCCCAAACTTTAAGATACGACAACTTTGGTTTCTTGCCAAACCATAGTTCATAAGGTGTCGTTTCAACGGATTTCGATGGTGCCCTATTTAGAGTGAATGCAGCCGTCTCTAAAGCATAACCCCAAAACGATAGCGGTAAATCAGTAAGAGACATCATAGATCGCACCATATCTAATAATGTACGATTACGACGTTCGGACACACCATTACGCTGTGGTGTTCCGGGTGGCGTGAGTTGCGAAACTATTCCGCATTGTTTCAAATGTAGGCCAAACTCGTAACTCAAATATTCTCCTCCACGATCAGATCGTAGGAATTTTATTTTCTTGTTACGATGATTTTCAACTTCACTCTGAAATTCTTTGAACTTTTCAAATGTTTCAGACTTATGTTTCATTAAGTAGATATACCCGTATCTGCTCAAATCATCTGTGAAGGTGAGAAAATAATGATATCTGCCACGAGCCTCAATATTCATCGGACCACATACATCTGTATGTATGATTTCCAACAAATCTGTTGCTCCCTCCATAGTTCCGGAGAACGGTGTTTTTGTCATCTTGCCCATGAGGCACGGTTCGCAAGTACCAAGTGATTCATAATCAAGTGATTCCAAAAGTCCATCAGCATGGAGTTTCTTCATGCGCTTTACACCGGTATGACCTAAACGGCAGTGCCACAAATAAGTTGCACTGTCATTATCAACTCTGCATCTTTTGGCTTCGACATTATGAATATGTGTGTCACTACTATCGAGATTCATTAAAAATAGACCACTCTTCAAGGGTGCATGACCATAAAAGATATTATTCATATAAATAGAACAACCATTATTCTCTGATTTAAATGAATAACCGTCTCACATTAAACAAGATCCAGATATAATGTTCATGCTCAACGCTGGCACCAAATAACAATTATTTAGGTCTAAAACTAATCCTGAAGGTAGATGTAGAGGTAGCGTGCCGACGGCGATCACATCGACTTTGGAACCATTTCCCACGCGCATCGTCACCTCGTCCTTAGCCAATCTTCCCTTAATCCGTAGCCCCTGTTTCGAGTTGCAAATATTAGCAACAGAACTAGTATCAAATACCCAGGTGCTACTACAAGTATTAGTAAGGTACACATCAATAACATGTATATCACATATACCTTTGTTAACCTTGCCATCCTTCTTATCCGCCAAATACTTGGGGCAGTTCCGCTTCCAGTGACCAGTCTGCTTACAGTAGAAGCACTCAGTTTCAGGCTTAGGTCCAGACTTGGATTTCTTCTCCTGAACAGCAACTTGCTTGCTATTCTTCTTGAAGTTCCCTTTCTTCTTCCCTTTGCCCTTTTTCTTGAAACTAGTGGTTTTACTGACCATCAACACTTGATGCTCCTTTTTGATTTCTACCTCCGTTGCCTTTAGCATTGCGAAGAGCTCGGGAATTGTCTTATCCATCCCTTGCATGTTATAGTTCATCACGAAGCTCTTGTAGCTTGGTGGCAGTGATTAAAGAATTCTGTCAATGATGCAATCATCCGGAAGTTGAACTCCCAGTTGAATCAAGTGATTATTATACCCAGACATTCTGAGTATATGCTCACAGACAGAACTATTCTCTTCCATCTTGCAGCTATAGAACTTATTGGAGACTTCATATCTCTCAATCCGGGCATTTGCTTGAAATATTAACTTCAACTCCTGGAACATCTCATATGCTCCATGACGTTCAAAACGTCGTTGACGACCCGGTTCTAAGCCATAAAGCATGGCACACTGAACTATTGAGTAGTCATCAGCTTTGCTCTGCCAGACGTTCATAACTTCTGGCGTCGCTCTTGCAGGAGGCCTGGCACCTAGCGGTGCTTCTAGGACGTAATTCTTCTATGCAGCAATGAGGATAATCCTCAAGTTACGGACCCAGTCCGTGTAATTGCTACCATCATCTTTCAACTTAGCTTTCTCAAGGAACGCATTAAAATTCAACGGAACAACAACATGGGCCATTTATCTACAATTAACATAGACAAGCAAGATACTATCAGGTACTAAGTTCATGATAAATTTAAGTTCAATTAATCATATTACTTAAGAACTCCCACTTAGATAGACATCCCTCTAATCATCTAAGTGATTACGTGATCCAAATCAACTAAACCATGTCCGATTAACACTTGAGATGGAGTAGTTTCAATGATGAACATCACTATGTTGATCATATCTACTATATGATTCACGCTCGACCTTTCGGTCTCTGTGTTCCGAGGCCATATCTGTATATGCTAGGCTCGTCAAGTTTAACCTGAGTATTCCGCGTGTGCAACTGTTTTGCACCCGTTGTATTTGAACGTAGAGCCTATCACACCCGATTAACACGTGGTGTCTCAGCACGAAGAACTTTCGCAATGGTGCATTCTCGGGGAGAACACTTTATCTTGAAATTTTAGTGAGAGATCATCTTATAATGCTACCATCAATCAAAGCAAGATAAGGTGAATAAAGGATTAACATCACATGCAATCAATATAAGTGATATGACATGGCCATCATTATCTTGTGCTTGTGATCTCCATCTCCGAAGCACCGTGCTTGTGATCTCCATCTCCGAAGCACCGTGCTTGTGATCTCCATCTCCGAAGCACCGTCATGATCACCATCGTCACCGGCGCGACACCTTGATCTCCATCGCAGTATCGTTGTCGTCTCGCCAACTTATTGCTTTTACGACTATCGCTACCGCTTAGTGATAAAGTAAAACTATTACATGGCGATTGCATTTCATACAATAAAGCGACAACCATATGGCTCCTGCCAGTTGCCGATAACTCGGTTACAAAACATGATCATCTCATACAAAAAATTATATCACATCATGTCTTGACCATATCAAATCACAACATGCCCTGCAAAAACAAGTTAGACCTCCTCTATTTTGTTGTTGCAAGTTTTACGTGGCTGCTACGGGCTTAGCAAGAACCGTTCTTACCTACGCATCAAAACCACAACGATATTTTGTCAAGTTGGTGCTGTTTTAACCTTCGCAAGGACCGGGCGTAGCCACACTCGGTTCAACTAAAGTGAGAGAGACAGACACCCGCCGGTCACCTTTAAGCAACGAGTGCTCGCAACGGTGAAACCAGTCTCGCATAAGCGTACGCGTAATGTCGGTGCGGGCCGCTTCATCTCACAATACCGCTGAACCAAAGTATGACATGCTGGTAAGCAGTATGACTTATATCGCCCACAACTCACTTGTGTTCTACTCATGCATAGCATCAACGCATAAAACCAGGCTCGGATGCCACTGTTGGGGAACGTAGTAAATTCAAAAAATTTCCTACGCACACGCAAGATCATGGTGATGCATAGCAACGAGAGGGGAGAGTGTTGTCCATGTACCCTCGTAGACCGACAGCGGAAGCGTTATCACAACGCGGTTGTTGTAGTCGTACGTCTTCACGATCCGACCGATCAAGCACCGAACGCACGACACCTCCGAGTTCAGCACACGTTCAGCTCGATGACGTCCCTCGAACTCCGATCCAGCCGAGTGTTGAGGGAGAGTTTCGTCAGCACGACGGCATGGTGACGATGATGATGTTTCACCGACGCAGGGCTTCGCCTAAGCTCCGCAACGGTATTATCGAGGTGTAATATGGTGGAGGGGGGCACCGCACAC
This sequence comes from Triticum aestivum, assembly GCF_018294505.1. Classification (NCBI taxonomy): domain Eukaryota; kingdom Viridiplantae; phylum Streptophyta; class Magnoliopsida; order Poales; family Poaceae; genus Triticum; species Triticum aestivum. The sequence goes on from NC_057805.1 coordinate 344,599,182, forward strand.
GGCTAAAATATCGTATATCAAGTGTGTTTAGAGGTGCCCCCCTGCCCCCGTATATAAAGGAGCAAGGGGGAGGCCGGCTGCCCTAGGCGCGCCAAGGAGGGGGGGAGTCCTCCTCCTAGTAGGAGTAGGACTCCCCTTTCCTAGTCCAACTAGGAAAAGAGGGGGGAAGGAAAGAGAGGGAGAGGGAAAGGGAAAGGGGGCTGCGCCCCCCTCTCGTAGTCCAACTAGGATTCCTCCTGGGAGGGGGCGCGCCACCTCCTGGCTGCTGCCCTCTCTCTCCCCTCTAGGCCCACTAAGGCCCAATACTTCCCCGGGGGGTTCCGGTAACCCTCCGGCACTCCGGTTTAATCCGAAACTTCTCTGGAACACTTCCGGTGTCCGAATATAGTCGTCCAATATATCAATCTTTATGTCTCGAACATTTCGAGACTCCTCGTCATGTCCGTGATCACATCCGGGACTCCGAACAACCTTCGGTACATCAAAACATATAAACTCATAATATAACTGTCATCGTAACTTTAAGCGTGCGGACCCTACGGGTTCGAGAACTATGTACACATGACCGAGACACCTCTCCGGTCAATAACCAATAGCGGAACCTGGATGCTCATATTGGTTCCTACATATTCTACGAAGAGCTTTATCGGTCAGACCGCATAACAACATACGTTATTCCCTTTGTCATCGGTATGTTACTTGCCCGAGATTCGATCGTCGGTATCTCGATACCTAGTTCAATCTCGTTACCGGCAAGTCTCTTTACTCGTTCCGTAATACATCATCCCGCAACTAACTCATTAGTCACAATGCTTGCAAGGCTTATAGTGATGTGCATTACTGAGTGGGCCCAGAGATACCTCTCCGACAATCGGAGTGACAAATCCTAATCTCGAAATACGCCAACCCAACAAGTACCTTTGGAGACACCTGTAGAGCACCTTTATAATCACCCATTTACGTTGTGACGTTTGGTAGCACACAAAGTGTTCCTCCGGTAAACGGGAGTTGCATAATCTCATAGTCATGGGAACATGTATAAGTCATGAAGAAAGCAATAGCAATATACTAAACGATCGGGTGCTAAGCTAACGGAATGGGTCAAGTCAATCACGTCATTCTCCTAATGAGGTGATCCCGTTAATCAAATGACAACTCATGTCTATGGCTAGGAAACATAACCATCTTTGATTAACGAGCTAGTCAAGTAGAGGCATACTAGTGACACTCTGTTTGTCTATGTATTCACACATGTATTATGTTTCCGGTTAATACAATTCTAGCATGAATAATAAACATTTATCATGATATAAGGAAATAAATAATACTTTATTATTGCCTCTAGGGCATATTTCTTTCAGAGGAATCATTATTTTGCACGTAATAAGGAGGCATTTCCTTGCGTGCGGCCGTGGACCCAGCTGTCAGCCTCTCCATGTACAGTCCACTTCAGATGCATGTCGGTCGTTGACCATGTTGACCAGGCCGCGCCGAGAGCACCAGGGCGGTGGACGACGGCAAGGCCTAGGAAGGGAACGACATGGAGCCAGGGAAGACTCGGCAGTTGTTTCCCACGCGGAGGGGAGTACGACTGTACGAGGGTTTACTGGTTCGTCTGCCGTCGCCGGAGAATAACAGCAGGTGTGGGTGAGTAGAGGGATGGCTAGGCCAGCGGTGGGAGTACGGTGGGGCGGTGAGGCCTGCGCGGCAGCACAACCGGCCGCGGGGAGGAGAGAGTAGGCAGTCCCGCTGGCGCTTGTTTGAGCGGCTGGAGCAGGAAGAGCAGAGATTGAAGAAGCACGACGGCCGTTGGATGGACATCCAACAGTCACTGCTTGTGCATAGGAAAGCCTCAAATTTTTGGAAAACATCATACATCCCATCTGCCATTATTTCTAATAATTTACAGCCCATTTGCTAATTCTTAAGGTTTTTTTGGAGCCCATATTCTTTTTGTTAGCATTACAACCAATATTGTGGCCACGGTTAAAAAATTATATGAAATTTTGCATATTTCGGTGCGGTCCGAACTGTTTTAATCCCGAAATTTCGAGTCACTTTCAAACTGATTTTAGAAATAAATATATATCAATATAAAATCAAACAAATTGTCCACGCATAAAAATCAATGCAATTTAAAATCTCGAAATGATAAAAAGAAATGTGAAACTAATTGCCGGTTTGATGTGTTTTAAAAATGTACAACCCATTTCTCATTACTGATAGGCCATTTTCTCGGCCAGCCGAATGAAAGCTCTCATCGTCTTGAAAGATTTGCAGCCCAACAGGCCTGACAAAGCGACTTACTTGGCAAATCACAAAAAAACTAGGCTGTGGCCGTGGACCAAGCTGTCAGCCTCTCCACGTACAGTACTCTTCCGATGGAAGTCGGTCGTTGACCACATTGACCACGCCGCGCCGAGAGCACCAAGGCGGTGGATGAGGGCGAGGCCTAGGAAGGGGACGACGCAGAGCCGGGGAAGACGCGGCAGTGGATGCCCACACGGAGAGGAGTACGAGGGTTCACCGGTTCGGCTGCGGTGTGAGGCTGCCATCGCCGTAGGGCCTGGCTAGCGGTGGGAGTAGTAGGGGGCGATGAGGCCTCAACGGCATCACAGCCAGCCACTGGAGGCAGGAGCAGGCGGTGTCGCCGGCGCTTGTTTGGGCGGCTGGTGCAAGAAGAGCAGCGATTGAAGAAGCAGCAGGACCGTTCGATTCAAATCCAACGGTTACTGCTACTAGAATCGTTTATTGACTATGTTGACAAGCCCTGCGTACGCGTCAACTTAGTAGGCCCACAGGTCAGCCTCCCAACCGGTGCGCCCCAGATGTCAGTGGGAGGAATCATTTTTTTCGCGTAATAAGGAGGCAGTTGATTGCGTGCGGCCAGGCCAGCGGAGGGAGTAGGGTGGGCCGGGGAAGCCTGCGCGGCATCATAGCGGGCCACAAGAGTAGGGAGCAGGCAGTCCCGCCGGCGCTAGTTTAGGCGGCTGGAGCAGGAAGATCAGAGATTGAAGAAGCACGTCGGGCGTTGGATGGACATCCAACAGTCACTGCTGCTAGAATCATGTTTTGACTGACAAAGCCTTGCGTAAACAAGTCAGCCTCGAAATCTGTGGCGTGTACAGCCCATTTGCTATTATTTTTATAATTTTTACTCATTTTCTAATTCATATGGAATTTATTGCAGCCCGTTTTCCATTTTTAGAATTGCTGCCCATTTTCTGGTCAGTACCAGGGTTAAAAAAATTAACTACATATGTCGGAAATTTTGAAAATTCGCAAATTTTTGCTGGGGAACATAATATTCTTAATCCAAAAATTGGTAGCCATACTAAAACAAATTTAAAAATAAATTAGTACTATGTCATGTTAAATCCAATGAAATACGTATAAGATATCAGTGAAGAACAAAAACAAAAAAACTAATATCCCATTTGCTATAATTTTTTTGGAATTTTCAACCCCTTTTGATATTACTTTTAACAGACACTGGCCATACTCTTTGGCCAGGCCGAAATGCATCCCTCCTCGTCTTGAAAGATTTGCAGCCCAGCAAGTCGGAGAAAACAAATAGGCCTAGCTTGGGTATTCTTTAAAAGAAATACTGGGGTACCTATTTTCCCAAAGAAAAAACTGCTGGGCTGGTCATGTTGTTAGACGGGCCACAGAGACCGCACAACCCAGTTTATAGCCTGCTCCTCCGAATTACTATTAAAAAAGTTGTGCAATTCTGTCGTTAATTGACTATATGTTGAAAATGATGTGGGTCCCAGATATCAGCAGGGTGGATTAGAGTAAAAAACGAGGGGTTCATCTGAGTAGTAAAAGAGGCGCTTGCTTGTGTTCGCGAGTGGACCTGGTGGGTCCGTACTGTCATACTCACAACTACAGTCCCCTCCCGATTCACTATGTTGACAGGGACCGTTTCAAAACAAAACTATGTTGACAGGGCCGGACGGCGGCGCCGCGGCGAGCGCACCAAGGCGGAGGATAAAGTGCTCTCACCAATGTGCTGGGCTGGGTTGGACATTCTTATTGAAAAATAAAAATGGACCGGATCTATTTACGACGTTGACTACGATTTGCATGGGTCCGCTAGTTGCAGGAAGAAAATGCTGGGAGAAAGAAGACTGGTCGCTATCTTTGCTGAAGAATAATATCGACTGAATGTAACGACACTATCATAGGAAATAATATCCTCCTGTTAAATCGTGAATTTAAAGAACTGGTGCATGAGCATTTAGCTTTATTTATTTATTTACTTATTTATGTTTAGGGGACCATGAGCATATACGTGGGCCAGATTCATGTGAGAGCCTCCCTTCCAGTTAATTATGGGCTTCTCTATTGGGCCTTCATCAGTGGGCTGCATGTTATCAATAAGTGGAAAATGTGTTCCGTACGAAAAATAGTATGCGCTACGTACGGTACGGGGCACTAAAGGATCGAACCGTGCAACGACTTCCAAAACATTGTGTTTGTCGTTCTAACAACACATTTATTCAACCAACAAACGAAATATACTACTGATTGTACATTGAAAACAGCAGCAGCAGCAACTAGGGCTGGGGGTGCAACAGAAGCAGTAAGCAGGCCAGAAGAGTGAAGACGCAACTCTCTCTTCCAAACCAAACATCAGCCATCATTACAAAAGGGCTACCAAAAAAGAACAAGTGTATGCATCAAACTAAATAACGATCCTACTACAGCAAGTGTACGCATCTAACTAACTGTCTCAGTTAGACGTTACTATTTATTAAGCTGCGGAGATTGGCTGACGGCTTGAACCAGATGGGTGCCTGACGGGGGAAACTCCAGCCAGCAGGTCGAAGTCTGATACTTGCGACCCTCTCTCCTACTTTGGGCTGCAGAGCGTGGCGGCACATATCAGGGTATGGTGCATGCAGAGATGCATGGTACGCTGTGTACACACAGTTTTGCCTGATGAACGAAACCACGCTGCAATCATGATCCTTGCCGTCGGTTATCTCCTGGTTAATCGGATAATTCAGTCCGACAACAAAGAGCGTGTACCAAGGCTACTTATGTCACATCCCTAGCTAGTCACTGCTTGTCCTTGCATCAATCATCTTGCATCATGTTTAAATTCATGAAAGTTGAATTGGGGAAAGTGGAAAGCCTCAGAAATCATTTCTAAAAATGATCAACATTAAAAATTGCTTCAAATAAACCCAAGAAAATGTTCCTGTTAAGCTATAAAAATATTGGCAAGAGGTAAAATTCAAACCAATATTTTTGGAGTTTCAGAAATGTCTATTTTGGACATTTGAGTTAATTCAATAATTATTTGCATTGGATTTATATTTGTTATTCTGAAAGTTTGTGAGTGGCTTTGAATACTTTTTAAAGAGGCCACATAATAATTTTCAGAAGTTTATGAAATGATCTGGTTTTTGAATCGAATCAAAACAAACTGTAAATAATAGAAAACAGAAATAAAAAAGGAAGCAGAGACTTACGTGAGGCCCACTTACCTGGTGGCCCAGAAGAATCGGCCCAGCCCACCTCCTCTTCCCTGTCGTCTTCCTCCCCAGGCCAGTAGGCAGAGCGTGTGGCCACCGCGCGCGGGCACGCGCCCGGCCACCTCCACCCTGCCTGCATGTGCCTCGACCCGCCAGGACGTCACCACGCCGTCCCCGAACACAACCCGCTCACTCCCGTCCTCTCTCCCCTCCTCTGTTTCTCGCACGCAGCCACCGAGCATGCCCGTCGCCGCCGCTCACTGTTGCCACGGCCACTGGCCCTCCCTAGTCAACCCAGCGTGACCAAGAGAACCGCCTCGGCTCTGTCTTCCTCCTTGACGCCCCACGCAACCGGGGACGCACCGCAGCGCCTGCATCGCCCTCTTCTTCAAGCTCGGCCGACCGAGATCGCCGCCGCTATTCCGTCGTCACCAAGCTGCCCCCGAGCCACTCGAGCTTCCCTACAGGATCACCGTGAGCTCCTACACCTCCTCCCGTGCTCGCCCCCTCTGTTTCCGTCCGCTAACCGCAGCCCCTCCATGGCCGAGCACTCGCAGCCGCCGCCGCCAAGCTCGCCATTGCTAGTCACCCCTGCTGACCAAGCCAAGTACCTGGACGAGCTCCTGACGTCCCGTAGATATTGCCCAGCGCTCCAGTTCGCTCGCTCGCAAGCCGCAGCACCTCGCCCGAGCACAATCGAGCTCCGGCCGCCGTCGAGGTCGACGCCGTGGCCAACTCCGGCCACCTCGCGCCCTCCCCCTGCCACCGTTGGATGCGCACGAGCCCCAGCTCCTCGTAGATGGGCTCGGCCATCGATTTAGTCGCCGGAGCTGCCGTCCCGATCATCACCGCCGCGTTTCCAGGTCGCCGGCGTTGAGCTCCGGCGTTGCTGATGTGGCAGTCTCATTAGTTGCTAATGACCACTCTAAACACCTCCTTGAGCCACTGCCATGTGGGCCCCTGAGCCTAATTAGGCTAGTCTAATTTTTTTGTTAGATTAGTGCTAATGCCGTGGACCCCACGTGTCAGCTCTGACCATGGCCTAGTCAGCGTTGACCGGGCCCACCTGTCATCCACCAAAACCAGCCCTGAGACACTGACGTGTGGGTCCCAGCCGTCAGGTTTGACCTGGACTGGCGTTGTTGACCTGCTGACGTCGTGCAGTCGTCATGCTGACACAGTAAAGCATTTTCTGGTTTTAGTCTAATTTAAAATAGCCAGGAAAATCCAGAAAATAGTTAAAACTTCTAAAATTCATAGTAAATAATCTGTAACTCAGATTGAAAAGTTTTATATATGAAAAATGATCAGAAAAATCCAAAGAATCTGAATATGGCATTTTCATGCATGTTTGAACAAGTTAACCTCACTGAATAGGAAAATTCATGATTATGGAATAAATGGTAATTAGTTTTGGAGTTGGAATTTGTTATAGGTTTGAATTCCACTTCAATGAATATGACTAACTGTTGCACTAGGTCAATTCAGTACTTTAATATGACATATCATTCATATGAATGTGCATTGCATTGATTGTGGTTCCTTTTGTGTTTGCCGGTGGTTGTTCCCTCTTAGTAGACGATGTTTCCGACGACGTGATCGATGACACCGATGAAGAGCTATACTATCTTCAGAAGTGCCAGGCAAGCAAAACCGCCTTGTTCATTCCGATACAGTCCCACTCTCTCGCTCCTGCTCTCTTTTACTGCATTAGGACAACAGCGATTCAACTGTTACATGCCGCGGTAGTTGAGCCCCTTTTCCTCTGCATGACCTGTCATTGCCACAGTAAATAGATGAAACCCACTAGCATGAGTAGGAGTTGTTTGAGCCCTGATGTGCCTACTCATTCGTGCTTGTTTGTCATGCCTGCTACTGCTTAGAGTTGAGTAAGGTCTGATTCACCGGGGATGAATTGGAATGTGTGAACATGTCCTACTATTGTGAGCTAAGTGTGTGAACACGATTTGGTAAAGGTATTGGTGAGAGGCCATGTAGGAGTACATGGTGGGTTGTCTCATTGAAGCCGTTCTCAGGAACTGAGTTCTGTGTTTGTGATCCATGAATACTTACTACCACACATTGGGTTCCGGTAACTCGACCCCTCTCGACATATTAATCAACATGATCTCTGTCCAGGAGTTGCAACTAGTTTCTGGTGTTTGTAGGTAGTGTTAGTAGTCTACCAAGTGGCACCCGGTACAGGTGGGCTTGGGACAGACTAGGCACCGTGGCCGGGTATGCCAAGCGTCGCCCGTTTGGTGGGCTTGGAACCCTGTGCACATCGTTTGGGGCCGTGAGCGACACCCCGGCCGGATCTCCTTGCGGATGGAACCCGAATAGGCGATAAACCTGGACGAGAGACTTGTGTGGTTAGTCAGGTGGTGGCCGAATCCCTCGCCAGGCTTCCGCTTGAAGGTTGCCGAGATACACGACGTGTACATGGTGGTAAGTGGCGAGAGCGTGTGTGAAGAAGTACACCCCTGCAGGGTTAACATCATCTATTCGAATAGCCGTGTCCGCGGTAAAGGACTTCTGGGTTGCCGGTACAGTTCATAGACAAGTGAAAGTGGATACTCTAAAATGCGCAAGATAAGCGAGAGTGCTATGGATGGGGTTCTCGTAGGGAGACGGGAGCGGATCCATAGTGGTGTATTGGTATGGTGAATATGTGGACTCGTGGGCGCCACCTCAAAAGAGTTACTTGCAGTCATAGTTCAGGATAGCCACCGAGTCAAAGCTGGCTTGCTGCAGTTAAACTCCACCACCCTTTTGTTGATACCGGTGCATATGTAGATACTTCTGATGTAAGTCTTGCTGGGTACATTTGTACTCACGTTTGCTTATTTTATGTTTTGCAGAGAGACTTCAGTCTTGCTAGTAGTTCCGCATGGACTTCGACGTTTAGCTTGATACCTCAGCTACGACCTTGTACCCTTGGGAGGGTCTTGTAGTTAGTCAGGCTTCTCAGCCTTCTTCATTTGTAGTTATCTGTACTCAGACAAGTTAAGCTTCCGCATGTGCTTGTTGCTTGTATGCTCTGTATGTTGGGTCATGAGACCCATGTCTGTAATACTTCGCTCCTCGGAGTCTAATGAATAAATCCTTTGAGTTGTAGAGTTTTGTTGTGATGCCATGTTGTATTTGCACATATCGAGCATATTGTGTGTATGATTTGAAATGCTTGGTATGTGTGGGATCCGACAACCTAGTTGTCTATCCTTGGTAGCCTCTCTTATGGGGAAATGTAGTCTAGTGCTTCCACCGAGCCATGGTAGTACGCTACAGCCCGGTTTACCAGAGTCCTGCTAGCCCAGCACTACTGCTTCGGAACACCTAGACTGGCCGGCATGTGATACACTTCGTTCCTGTGTCTGTCCCTTCAGGGAAATGTCACGCGGTGACATCTGGAGTCGTGCTAGCCTGCTACAGCCCGGGTTCCCGGAGTCCTGTTAGCCCAGTTGCTACAGCCAGGATTCACACGCTGCTGACCGACATGCTCGATGTTGTTTCATGTATGCCTGTCCCCGTAAGTTAGTGCCACTTTGGGTTCACGACTAGTCATGTCGGCCCGGGTTCTCTGTCATATGGATGCTAGCGACACTATCGTATACGTGAGCCAAAAGGTGCAAACGGTCCCAGGCCAAGTAAGGCGACACCCGTGGGAATACCGTGCGTGAGGCCGCAAAGTGATATGAGGTGTTACATGCTAGATAGGTGTGACTTAGAATCGGGGTCCTGACAACTTACCAACCTCCAGTCAAAAATTCCTGAAGGCCCAGAGAAGCTGGGATCCTGCTCAAAGACCTTGCAGTGACTGTGATTGTATTCCGCGAAACAACACATCTGGTACATGCGAATGATCATCAATCGTTCGCCGTCGTCTGATCAAGCGAGGAACCACCTGCAACTGCCATGCCGCTTTTCTTTGAAAGGTTCTGGGATTAGGAAGGGTAGGGACACCAGGCGGCCTACAACATCATATCAAGTTGGAGTCAAATAACCCTCAAAAAAAAGTTGGAGTCAAATAAAAAAGGGCTCTTGATGTAGTCAATCTTGAGAACAACATGTTATGAGCATGAATATTTTTCAATAAATGTTGACAGTAATATAAGTAAGCGAACATGATATCATAGGAAAGTAACATACTACTGTAACAGCCGTTTGTAGCGATGACTGGAGTAGGCCAGCAATACGTCCAGCTATAGAAGGAGTCAACAGCATAAATGAAGCCCTTGTGTTCAATGTCATCAGAGAACCATGGAGGATGTATGATCCTGCGATGGACGTGCACATTTATCCACTTACCGCAGTGACCTGTCAGATAGGCGAGACTGTGGTTGAAGAATGCAATTAGCCTGAAGTCTTTATAATTCACAGATCTTCTGGGCACTTGGCAGATTACAACCTTGAGCAAATCAAACTTGGTATCATGTTGGCTACTGTAAGATTCCGAGTATTCTGGGCCGCGGTGCCAAAGTAGTGCAATGTTAATCGAAGGAAGGGGGATCAATCGCCGGGTGTAAACCTCCACGAGCATCCAGCTGCCGCGACCGCCGACGAGCACCATCCAAGACGTGTTCATGTCGACCCAGTACATACCGTTAATGTAGTTGAGGGTGACGGGGATCAGATCGCAGTCAAGGGGGTTGATGCTCGCCACCCTATGATCGTTATGCTGCGTGACATGCCGTTTCTGAAGATCAGGCGGCATCAGCAAACAAGGAGCTGGCTTAAAAAGCTCTGGCCTGAGGGCTTTGAGTAAATGGTACAGCCCCGACGAGCACGCGGCGAGCGGCATGGTACTGAGATTGTCCACACGCGAAACAATGAGCTTGATTACCTCTGTGGGGAGCGAATTCCAGCCACTCTTTCGGCAGACGCTACTCGGTTTTGCCATTGTTAGTGCTTGGGTTTCGGACGAGGGGGGAAGGCGCCTTAGCGGGGATGGAAGATTGGAAGAGGGGGGGGCGCCTTAGTGGGGATGGAAGAGCGGACAAAGATGGAGAAGCGAATATGTGATGCGGGAAGTGGACAGGTGATGATGACTACAGCACGCCGCTTGACTTACGAGACACATACCAGCAGCGTAGGGTCATATCAAAGTCAGACAACTTGCTTGAGTGATCACAGTACTGGTACTCCCTACAGTACCTGCTACTATGCCCTAACTTGCTTGAGTAGAGTAGTAGTGGAGTAGGACTCTTCTCTACTACTAGCACCGGAGGAGTAGTATGTTCTAATCTAAAATAGTTACAAACTTCAATGCCCGAGTGTGGAACGACTACGAACCGCCATCGGTGCTAACTCCAATCCTGCAAGTCATGGATTTGTTTCTTTTTAACTTTCTGTACGAATCTGTAGCCAGCCTGCAAGTCATGTACACTGTACTGACAGTGGAACCCACAGAGTACTTAGAATACAAGATTAAGGATGCAATTAACTTTCTATAGAGGGAGAATCATACACGCAATTAACTCAAATGGATTGGACGTGACTCTATTATTCTCCAACAGCAACCGGTAAATTTCCTCCCGCGGGCCGGAGTAGGTTTCTCGGTTTGCATGCGGGTTTAACGGAGGGGTTTGATGGAGGCGAGGAGGCGTGTTCAGCCGGGCGTGCAGTGGACGGCGCAATACTATTCAATTTGACAACTACAACTAGTACATTATAAAAAACAAAGAAGAGTACTAGAGATAGAGATAAGAATAGAGACTAGGGAGGAGCACCATCTACTGCTTCGTGGGCTACTCCTGCGCTGCATTCGGCGGCCGCAACGTCCCCTACAGCCACTCCCTCCTGCGCTCCATTCGGCGGGCGCTGTTGAAATTTGGGGAGCGCACTCTCGCGACTACTAGCAGCGACGACTTCACCGATGACGACTTCTTCCCCGACCTCGGCAACCTCTTCCTCAATGACATGGGCGACAACCTCAACGCCAATGGTGCTTCTCTCGTTGCACCATATGTGTTTCTGTCCTTCCTGTTCGAAATCATGGTAGAATTCATGTTTCTAGTATGTGTCCTAGATTTGATCTGTTCATCTACTATGCTAGTCTGCATGATTAGTTTAATCTCTGTTATAGCCGTCATGATTTATTTTGTAGCAAATCTCGTAGTAACTTGCTCGTCCCCTACAACCACTCCCGTTTCATGGACGGCCTGGTCGATGCCTCCAAGGAGCCCTTCGTCTACTGCTATGAGTGCCCGATGACGTTTTGGGGCTCGCCGGCGGACATCGTGCATCACCTGACGCAGGCGTGCGGCGATCACTACTGGCCCTTGGCGAAGAACCTCAAGTACGAGACGTGCTACCCGTTCACCGTGCCGGAGTCGCTCGAGGATCAGCGCCGCTTGCTAGTCTCGGAGGAGGACGACAGCGTCTTCCTCTTGATCGTGGCCACCGGCGAGGCCCGCGCAGGCCGCCGCCACATCTCTGTAGTGTGCGTCAGGGGCGACGCCGCTGACGCTGACACTGACACGAGGCCGATGTAGGGGTGCGTGCTCACTATTACTACCCCTCGGAGGTATGTGGGCGGCGACACTAGCTATGTCAAGCTGACTTGGACTCTGCCGAGCTGGGACCTTCCCGCCGATGTGGACATGGAATACGCACGGTATTATTTGACCCCCAACGATGTGCACGGGGACTCCAAGGAGGTTCACCTGGACATCTTCATTATCAAGTTAAATGTTGATCATTAGTCTTCGCTCAATGTAATCCGCTGTCTAAGCATGTGGAGACTTCCATGCATGATCTTGCTCTATTGGAGTATCGCGCATGAATAAAAGTGTATCCATTTATGGTTTAGTCTAGAATCTTCCATGTATGAATTTTTACTACAGTACTGGTGAAAGACTTATGATGAACCATTTCTTACATATCCTCTGCCCCCTTCCAAGTCATCCTGATTTAATCCCTCCGTCTAGGTGTATAAGGGCATGGCTAATACTTAAATAGTATAGCCAACTGTTGACTATAAGAAAGTGCCATGTCATCTGTAGCCAACATGTATAACAATGGATACTCAAAAACTAATTCTTGAAGATCATTTCCTGCAAAGCACAAAAAGAGTTATTTCTTCACAAGTTTTGGATGCAGGTTGAACAGTTGAACGCTTTTGTTTGCAAAAGATACTTTTTTATCTATTTCACCCGGATGTTTGTGAGCTCTAGAGATGAAATAATATCTGAACAAACCTATCGATACCCGTTACACATGAGATGACCCCCACATCCTTTGTCAAAATAAACAACTCCCCGATCAATGCATTTCACTCTTCCGTGCAATGCACGGGCACCTTACTATAGATTAGTATGACCAAAAATTGAACTAACATTATATATAGTACGATAAATGATGATGCATGTCACCTAAAATTATATCATTGAAAACTATGTTCAAATATGAATCCAACGATATTGTTTTTGATGACATGCACTAACATTTTGTCAGTTAAATCTTCAGTCAAATTCAATGGGGGATAAACCACGACCGATGTAGTAGTACTAGTGTAGAGGGCGGCACTGCACGGGAGTCTCACCCCGCTCGTGGCGCGGCAGTAAAGCTATCATATCACAAAACCCAACCACTCCCAATAATAAGTGGCCTGGTAAAATAAACGGACAAGCAACCATCACATCCCTCCGTATTTTTTGCATTTCATCTCTCTGCATTTACTTTCTCCGGTTCATCTCGCACACTCGATCCCTAGCTAATACTCCTAGTATCCCTAGCTACGACTCCTAGGGCCAGTTCTTTTGGCGGCTTCCCCAGCTTTTCCCATAAGACTAGTCACAGTGGAGAGTAAGATTAAGGCGCCTCACTCATTTATTTGGGCTTCTAAACTACTACTTGTAGTACCTCCGTCCTGGTTTATTCCTCACCATTGTAATTTGTGCTAAATTTTGACCAAATATTTAACTGATAAAATGTTAGTGCATGTGACATGCACTAACATTTCATTAGTTAAATTTATGATCAAAATTTGACACAGATTACAATGGGGACCAATAAACCAAGACGGAGGTAGTAGTTATGGGATTACTAATCTAGAAGCCTAAAAGAACTGGCCCCTGGTACTCCTACTAGTATTAGTACTCAAGTTGGAATTCCAATTGCACAGCACAACTTGTTAGGCAAAAAATTCGATACAGGGTGTAGGAAGCGGTTTGGGAATTTGCATGCCTTTCCGACCAGTGAGATACTCCGTACAAAGTACGACAGAGAAATAACCACAGAGAAGGAAGCTAAAAGTAAACAATCAAACGAGCATTTTTGCATTTGTTTTGCATTGAATCGTTTCACAAGCTTGACTAGTTTTGTTTTTCTACTTTTACAAAAACCGCATCATAATGTTAAAACGTGCATTTGCACGTACATAAGTAATAGTAGTACTCCCTCCGTCTAGGTGTATAAGTCTTCCCTCCTTCTTGGTCACGGTGCACAACCAAATATGACTTATTGACCTGGACGGAGGGAGTAGCACAGTCTGCAAGCATATATAGAGAGAGACGTGTAGTGCGATAGTATATAGTAAAGTTTGTGCTATATGCACGTACTTGCAAAATGCGTATGAATACACAAGGTTTCCAAACTTTCCCTTTTACGTACTTGCAAAATGCGTATGAATAATTCCTAAAAGTTCGGGATTTATCATTTGCGTCCCAAAACTAAGGAGATCGCCTTACGAAACAAAAATTATACTCGTACTAAAAGCCACGGCGCTTGCAGGAGCGCTTGTGCCCTGGTGCGCGGTCATTTCCCAGCGCGCCGACACAACGCCTCTTCCTCGGCCTCGCAACTCGCGAGGTGCTGATTGGCGGCTTGCCGGCGGGCGAGCGCGATCTCACCGGTGTGGTGATCCGGCGCCAACAAGTACTCCTCCTCGATGGAAGCGTGCACCCAGTCGACGTACCGCCAAGCGTAGATGAGGCGCTTGGGCCCGACTGCACTCAGGGCGTCAGCACGGGCGTCCTCCGCCACCCTCACGGCCCTCGCACGAGCCTTCTGCCATTGCTTGACTCTCTCGGACGCGACATAGGCCTCCCAGGCAGCTTGTTCCGCGGTGCGCTTCTCTTCCTCGGCCTTCTTCTCCACCTCTATTTTGGCGCGCTCTGCTGGAGGCAAAGCCTCCCACAAGGCGACATCCATTTCTTTCCAAAGCTCCTCAAGGCTGCGGGGCTCGGCGGGCGGCGGGGCGCTCTCCTCGTAGCGGGGAGCCGACGCGTCCTCCGACGCGCGTGCTGGCGAGATTGGGAACGCTGACGCGTCCACCTCGATGCGTCGCGGCGAGGAGCGGAACACCGACGCGTCCTCCTCGACTAGTGGCAGCGAGGAACGGAACGGCGACGCGTCCACCTCAACGCGTCGCGGTGAGGAGCGGAACACCGACGCGTCGTCCTCGACTAGTGGCGGCGAGGAACGGAACGGCGACACGTGACCGTCCACGCGGTGCAGCGAGGGGCGCCTAGGGCTTGGGAGGGGCGATGCCATGGTGGTCGACGTGAGAGGGAGGGGGAGGAGATAGCGATGAACGTGAACGTGAGGGGGAGGAGATAGCGATGTTGTGGGAGGCGCAGTATTTATAGCGAGCAATGGCACACCTACGTAAGATTTGGACTGAGCTGCACTGACTTAACTGCAGGTCCAGTTGCGTCACTGACATGTGGGCCAGACCCCTGTTGGGCCCATATGTCAGTGACCCAATGCACCTACAGTTAAGGAATAGCTACGTGGGCATATTTGTTGGAGTAAATTACAGGGGAGGGAAGGGGTGGAAATATTGCTGGTCATGACGGATTGGATGAGCGCGTGGGGAGGAGAGTCATGCATGCAGATTTTTTCCACGCGGGGTGGAGTGGTGGGACCGCCAGAGAGAGAAGGAGAGTCTGGCAGGCATATTGTTTCCACACATGGAGAGGAAAAGATTTGGAGACGAACAGGCTTCCTGCAGGTATGGGGAACGGTGCATAATAAGTCTCATCTTGCATGCCGGGCTAGGTATAGTGTCAAGTCATTAAAAACATACACGCCCCACACATGTTCATATTTCAAGGTGCACTAAATTATTGCATGCGATGATTAAGGCTGGTCATAATGGTTGTATCTTAGCTGGTATCATGCACACGGGAATAGCAAACATGCTGATGTGGCAAAGAATTAAAGAAGAGAGGGGGGTTAGAGTAACTAGTGTTCATGCATGCATTGGTAAACACATTTTTTTGTGAAGAACTACAAAAACTATTCCACCGCCTCTATCTTGCTAAGAGTAGGTGAAATTTTTGAATCGAGCCCTTTAAACTAGAAGGGAGGTAGTAGTACTCTAATAGCTAACCTTGGCCCTGTTTGGATCCATGTGTTAGAGTTAGTTTGGGTTAGTTTGAACACAACTAACCCAAAAAAAATCTAACCCACCCAAGAGGTGCTTATTTGGGTTACTCCCTCCGTCTAGGTGTGTAAGTCATCTTACGTGTGCACCGCGACCAAGGCGGAGAGGAAAACGAGAAAACTTAATGTCTTTTTGCTAATTAATAGCATTGCATGCAATGAACTAACCACTGCATGTCATGTTTGGCAGTCTCAAGTCATTGAAAGCATGCACGGCCCACATCTCTTATTGGTTGATATGTCACAAAACAAGAAACGAGGAGGGAGTTAATGTACGGTGCCTAAGTGTTTTGAGATTATTTGGTTTTCGTAAGGTGACTTACACACCTAGACGGAGGGAGTAGTTCTTCTCGGGACACTAAAAAACACAATTTTCTCTCGCTCTCCCCGCAGGAGATCCCTCCCACTTCCTCGAAGCTTCTCGTCCTCTCCCTCCCTCCCTCTCGCACCGCCCATCAAGGCACCTCGCCATATCCGCGCTCCATCTAACCCTGTCATCCAAACACCTCTTTCGCTAGAGTTACTTCAGGGTTAGTTCAGGATTAGGATCTTTAACTCATCTAACTCATCTAATAGTAGTTCTTATACTCATTATAATCAGTATTGTAGATATTGATATTTTTAGTATAAATTTGGTCAAACACTTTGCAAACGGTTGACGGAAGTAAAAAGGACCAGAGGGAGTATCATGCATGCGGAGTAGGCAAAAAAATGCTCATTTATAGCCGGTCGAAGTCTCAAAGGGCGCGACCGCGCGAGGGAGGTGAAGGTCGTGGGAGGCACGACGGTTGATGGAATTAAGTGAAGTTACCCACGCGCCAGCATGGCGTGCGAAAAGGCAGAAGCTATACCGTTAGGCCTACGATATGGGTCTAGTAGACATGACATCTAGTGGGTCCCGCATAGTTCTCGAGAACTCTTTGGGGGCTTGCAGCCGTTTATCCACCGGGCAAGCCAGCAACCCCACGCCATTCGCACGCCCTACTCGTCCCCGTCTTCTACTAGTACAGTACCTTACAACAGTTCGCTCCCAGTCGTCTCGTCCTTTCACATTACGACAGTTCCACTAATCCTAACCCTCCTCCCAAATCCATGGCGTCCCAAATCTCCATGATCGGCGGTGAGTACAATGTTGGAACCATCACCGGCGATGAGTTCGACGTCATCTACACCCGTTCTTCCGCAACGGTGAAAGAATGCCTTGCTCGCTTCAAACGCATGTTCGAAAACTCAAATGATGAGTGGGTCGCTGGGCTAGATGTTGAGTACACCACAGTCCTGGGAAGCGAGAAGAAACTAAAGGAGGCAGAGAAGAAGAAGCCCGCCGTGATCCAGGTTTGCGTGCATGACTTATGCTTGGTCTACCACATATGCCATGCCGACGTTGAGTGCGAGAAATTTAAGAAGTTCCTCAAGGGCGGCTGAGTCAAATTCGTTACTGTAGACTTTAGGAACGACAAGGAAATCCTGGGTCGGATAGGCCTCATTGTAGGCCAGCCCTTCGATCTCCAGAAGGCAAGCCTAGTGTCCTCCTCTCAGCCTTCAATGCTGACCCTGGCAGCAGCCATGATTGATCGTTCGTACGCTAAACTGAAGAAACCTCACCACAAGTTTCATCATGCATGGGAGTCGAAGACATTAGATGAAGATCACATCCTGTACGCAGCAATGGATGCCTACCTTTGTTTAAATATCTAGAAGGGTTGGATGAAGAACCAAAGCCCAGTGTCCGGTTCAAGCAAAGAAGCGTCGGCGAAGAGGAAGAGGAAGAGGGACGAGGACGAAGTCGAGGACGTGGACTCGGACTCCGAGTAGGTGGCAGTGCCGTCGCTCATGCTGGTTCTACTGCAGTGTCAAGCGGACTAGTTGCTTAGTTTATTTTCAAGGGTGTGTTGTGCTGAGGCCCCAGCATAACTATGTTTATGTTCTTTCTCGTTATTTGAACTCTTTAGTACGTACAGTAGTACTAGTACTATGTCTTACTACTGTTCTTCTTGCAGTTGGCACTACTGCTCGTATCTTCGTGTTCCTACTATAGTTAATATGTTCGTACTAGTAGTATAATTTGGGTCAGTCGTTTTGTGAAAGAAGTTCAACGAAGTGAAGGAAGAAGACGGCAGGGTGCCCATGATCTATCTTATGAGTGTTGGGTGTGGAATGCAGTTCGTCGATAACAAATGGATCATGCCCGGGGTTAAACGGATGGCGGGGGTGGGGGGAGCATGGCGGTGGCAAGCGGTTCAGGGGAGGGCGCGGCAGCAGAGGCAGGCGATTAGGCATGTGGCGGGCTGAGAAGATGAACCGTGCATCTATTTCGGAGGTTGAAGAAGCCCTTCTAGCCATCCATGTTGCATCAAACGGCTCACAAGAGTCGACTGACCCAAATTGCTCCTTGAGATTGCAGGATCCACCTGGCATTCAAGGTCTCGAAGGTAGATTCCGCGTCCGCACCCGGTTTGCGGGCTCGACGCGCGCGCGACCGGCTTCCGCCGCGACAGCCACCATGCGCGCCTCCTCCGCGCGGGCGGAGACGACAATGACACGCTAATTCCTCCTCACCGGCGTGCTGGAGCACGCGCTCGTCCTCCTCTTCGTATGCTGCGTGCGTAGACGCGGCTCCATCAGTTGCTCGCGTGCTTGGCAGCGCGGCGGCATCGCGAGGAGGGACTGCAGACGATGTGAACGGGTGAGCCTTCGGCTTGGCAGCGACACGGCGGTGATGGGCGAGAAATTGTTGGCCGGAGCAGGCGGGCGCCGGCATGCGCAACAGCGGCGGCAGCATATTGATGAGTGCGCGTATGGGAGCTTAGTTTAGTTTTATATAGGGTTGGTCAAACTTAAAAGAAAACCGTACTGGTACACGTAAACATTAGACTTAGGCAGCGCTTTTATTGGTTACCACAGCCACGATACAGAATCCTGTGCAAGCGCGTGAACCGCGGCCGCGCGGTCGATCAAACAGTGCGTCACCGTGTCGCGCTCGAAGGACATCCACCGAACCTTTTTGCGTGTGTGAAAACAATCCCCGAATAGTACTCAACTTTTTTTCCGGGAAAAGTTCTTGACGCTACAATATTTCCATATATTTGAATTTAGCTCCAGTTCGTGTTTATTTGGATTTGGACGTTATAGGTGCACCCTAGTTTTTTTAATACTGATTTTGGGGTTGTTTGGTTCCCAGCCACCGTTTTCCAAGCCAAAATTTGGCAGCCACAGTTTAGTTGGCATGTGTTTGGTTTTTTCCACACTTTGGCTTGCCACACTTTATTGCCCCTATGGCCCACTTGTCATAGAGACAATTTTTTGCCAACTTTTTGGTGGGGAACGTAGCAGAAATTCAAAATTTTCTACGCATCACCAAGATCAATCTATGGAGTAATCTAGCAACGAGGGGAAGGGGAGTGCATCTACATACCATTGTAGATCGCGATGCGGAAGCGTTGCAAGAACGTGGATGAAGGAGTCGTACTCGTAGCGATTCAGATCGCGGTTGATTCCGATCTAAGCGCCGAACCACGGCGCCTCCGCGTTCAACACACGTGCAGCCCGGTGACGTCTCCCATGCCTTGATCCAGCAAGGAGAGTGGGAGAGGTTGGGGAAGACTCCATCCAGCAGCAGCACAACGGCATGGTGGTGATGGAGGAGTGTGGCACTCCAGCAGGGCTTCGCCAAGCACTGCGGGAGACGAGGAGGGAGAGGGGTAGGGCTGCGCCAAAGAGAGAGATGTTCTCATGTGTATGGCAGCCCCAAAACCCCCACTATATATAGGGGAGGGGGAGGGGCGGCACCCCCATCTAGGGTTCCCCCCAAGGGGTGCGGCCAGCCCTAGATGGGACTTGGGGGGGGAGCGGCCAAGGGGGGGAGAGAGGGGGGCGCCCCACTAGATGGGCCTTAGGCCCATCTGAGCCTAGGGTTTCCCCTTTCCACCCCTTCCTGCGCCCTGGGCCCCTTGTGGCAGGCGCACCAGCCCACCTAGGGGCTGGTCCCTTCCCACACTTGGCCCACGCAGCCCTATGGGGCCGGTGGCCCCACCTGGTGGACCCCCGGGACCCTCCCGGTGGTCCCGGTACGTTACCGATAGCACCCGAAACTTTTCCGGTGACGAAAACAGGACTTCCCATATATAAATCTTTATCGACGGACCATTCCGGAACTCCTCGTGACGTCCGGGTTCTCATCCGGGACTCCTAACAACATTCAGTAACCACGTATATCTATTCCCTATAACCCTAGCGTCATCGAACCTTAAGTGTGTAGACCCTACGGGTTCGGGAACCATGCAGACATGACCGAGACGTTCTCCGGCCAATAACCAACAGCGGGATCTGGATACCCATGTTGGCTCCCACATGTTCCACGATGATCTCATCGGATGAACCACGATGTCGGGGATTCAATCAATCCCGTATACAATTCCCTTTGTCAATCGGTATGTTACTTGCCCGAGATTCGATCGTCGGTATCCCGATACCTTGTTCAATCTCGTTACCGGCAAGTCTCTTTACTCGTTCCGTAACACATCATCCCATGATCAACTCCTTGGTCACATTGTGCACATTATGATGATGTCCTACCGAGTGGGCCCAGAGATACCTCTCCATTTACACGGAGTGACAAATCCCAGTCTCGATTCGTGCCAACCCAACAGACACTTTCGGAGATACCTGTAGTGCACCTTTATAGCCACCCAGTTACGTTGTGACGTTTGGTACACCCAAAGCATTCCTAGGGTATCCGGGAGTTGCACAATCTCATGGTCTAAGGAAATGATACTTGACATTAGAAAAGCTCTTAGCAAACGAACTACACGATCTTGTGCTAGGCTTAGGATTGGGTCTTGTCCATCACATCATTCTCCTAATGATGTGATCCCGTTATCAAATACATCCAATGTCCATGGTCAGGAAACCGTAACCATCTATTGATCAACGAGCTAGTCAACTAGAGGCTTACTAGGGACATGGTGTTGTCTATGTATCCACACATGTATCTGAGTTTCCTATCAATACAATTCTAGCATGGATAGTAAACGATTATCATGAACAAGGAAATATAATAATAACCAATTTATTATTGCCTCTAGGGCATATTTCCAACAGTCTCCCACTTGCACTAGAGTCAATAATCTAGTTCACATCACCATGTGATTAACACTCACAGGTCACATCACCATGTGACCAACATCTAAAGAGTTTACTAGAGTCAACAATCTAGTTCACATCACTATGTGATTAACACTCAATGAGTTCTGATTTGATCATGTTATGCTTGTGAGAGAGGTTATTAGTCAACAGGTCTAAACCTTTCAGATCCGTGTGTGCTTTACGAATATCTATGTCATCTTGTGGATGCTACCACGCGCTACTTGGAGCCATTTGAAATAACTGCTCTACTATACGAATCCGGTTTACTTCTCAGAGTCATCCGGATTAGTGTCAAAGTTCGCATCGACGTAACCCTTTACGACGAACTCCTTTTCACCTCCATAATCGAGAAAATTCCTTAGTCCACTAGATACTAAGGATAAGTTCGACCGCTGTCATGTGATCCATTCCCGGATCACTATTGTACCCCTTGACTAACTCATGGCAAGGCACACTCCATGTGCGGTACACAACATAGCATACTGTAGAGCCTACGTCTAAAGCATAGGGGACGACCTTCGTCCTTTCTCTCTCTTCTGCTTTGGGCAGGTCTTGAGTCTTACTCAATACTCACACCTTGTAACACAGCCAAGAACTCCTTCTTTGCTGATCTATTTTGAACTCTTTCAAAAACTTGTCACGGTATGTGTTCTTTGAAAGTATCATCGGGCGTCTTGATCTATCTCTATAGATCTTGATGCCCAATATGTAAGCAGCTTTATCCAGGTCTTCCTTTGAAAAACTCCTTTCAAACAACCCTTTATGATTTCCAGAAATTTTACATCATTTCGGATCAACAATATGTCATTCACATATACTTATCAGAAATGTTGTAGCGCTCCCACTCACTTTATTGTAAATACAAGTTTCTAACAAACTTTGTATAATCCCAAAAACTTTGATCACTCCATCAAAGCGTATATTCTGACTCCGAGATGCTTGCTCTAGTCCATGGAAGGATCGCTGGAGCTAGCAAACCTTTTAGCATCCTTGGGATCGACAAAACCTTTCTGATTGTATCACATACAACCTTTCCTTGCGAAAACTGGTAAGGAAACTTGTTTTTGACATCCATCTGCCAGATTTCATAAATGCAGCTAATGCTAACATGATTCCGACGGACTTAAGCATCGCTACAGATGAGAAAATCTCATCGTAGTCAACTCCTTGAACTTGTGAAAATACTCTTTGCCACAAGTCGAGCTTCATAGACGGTAACCTTACCGTCCATGTCCGTCTTCTTCTTAAAGATCCATTTATCTCAATGGCTTGCCGATCATCGGGCAAGTTCACCAAAGTCCATGCTTTGTTCTGATACATGGATCCTATCTCAGATTTCATGGCTTCTAACCATTTGTCGGAATATGGGCCCACCATCGCTTCTCCATAGCTCGTAGGTTCATTGTTGTCTAGCAACATGACTTCCAAGACAGGATCACGCATTACTCTGAAGTAGTACGCATCCTCGTCGTCCTACGAGGTTTGGTAGTGACTTGATCCGAAGTTTCATGATCACTATCATAAGCTTCCACTTCAATTGGTGTAGGTGCCACAGGAACAGCTTCATGTGCCCTGCTACACACTAGTTGAAGTGACGGTTCAATAACCTTATCAAGTCTCCACCATCCTCCCACTCAATTCTTTCGAGAGAAACTTTTCCTCGAGAAAGGACTCGTTTCTAGAAGCAATTACTTTTGCTTCCAGATCTGAAATAGGAGGTATACCCAACTGTTCTGGGTATTCTATGAAGATGCATTTATCCGCTTTGGGTTCGAGCTTATCAGCCTGAAACTTTTTCACATAAGCATCGCAGCCCCAAACTTTTAATAAATGACAACTTAGGTTTCTCTAAACGGTGTCGTCTCAACGGAATTGCGTGGTGCCCCTTTTAAAGTGAATGCGGTTATCTCTAATGCCTAACCCATAAACGATAGTGGTAATTCGATAAGAGACATCATGGTATGCACCATATCCAATAGGGTGCAGTTATGATGTTCGGACACACCATCACACTGTGGTGTTCCAGGCGGTATTAATTGTGAAACACTTTCCACAATGTCTTAATTGTGTGCCAAACTCGTAACTCAGATATCTCTATGATCATATCATAGACATTTTATCCTCTTGTCACGACGATCTTCAACTTCACTCTGAAATTACTTGAACCTTTCAATAATTCAGACTTGTGTTTCATCAAGTAAATATTCTCAGCATCTACTCAAATCATCTGTGAAGTAAGAACATATCAATATCCACTGCGTGCCTCAGCACTCATTGGACTGCACACATCAAATGTATTACTTCCAACAAGTTGCTTTCTTGTTCCATCTTACTGAAAACGAGGCCTTTCAGTCATCTTGCCCATGTGGTATGATTTGCATGTCTCAAGTGATTCGAAATCAAGTGAGTCCAAACGATCCATCTGCATGGAGTTTCTTCATGCATATATACCAATAGACATGGTTCACATGTCTCAATCTTTTCAAAAACGAGTGAGTCCAAAAATCCATCTACATGGAGCTTCTTCATGTGTTTATACCAATATGACTCAAATGGCAGTGCCACAAGTATGTGGTACTATCATTACTATTTTATATCTTTTGGCACAAACATGTGTATCACGGCGATCGAGATTCATTTTAGGTGCAAGACCATTGAAGGTATTATTCAAATAAACAGATTAACCATTATTCTCCTTAAATGAATAACCGTATTGCGATAAACATAATCCAATCATGTTTATGCTCAACGCAAACACCAATCTCGATGGTAGAGGGAGCATGCGATGCTTGATCACATCAACCTTGGAAACACTTCCAACACACATCGTCATCTCACCTTTAGCTAGTCTCCATTTATTCCGCAGCTTTTATTTTGAGTTACTAACACTTAGCAACCGAACCGGTATCTAATACCCTGGTGCTGCTAGGAGTACTAGTAAAGTACACATTCATATAATGTATATCCAATATACTTCTGTCGACCTTGCCTGCCTTCTCATCTACCAAGTATCTAGGGTAGTACTGCTTCAGTGACCGTTCCCCTCATTACAGAAGCACTTAGTCTCGGGTTTGGGTTCAACCTTGGGATTCTTCACTAGAGCAGCAAATGATTTGCTGTTTCATGAAGTATCCCTTTTGCCCTTGCCCTTCTAGAAACTAGTGGTTTTATTAACCATCAACAATTGATGCTCCTTCTTGATTTCTACTTTCGCGGTGTCAAACATCGCGAGTTGCTCAAGGATCATCATGTCTATCCCTGATATGTTATAGTTCATCATGAAGCTCTAATAGCTTGGTGGCAGTGACTATGGAGAACCATCACTATCTCATCTGGAAGATTAACTCCCACTCGATTCAAGCGATTGTGGTACTCAAACAATCTGAGCACATGCTCAACGATTGAGCTTTTCTCCCTTAGTCTGCGGGCTTAAGAAACTTGTTAGAGGTCTCATACATCTTGACGTGGGCACTAGTCTGAAATCCCAATTTCAGTCTTCGGAACATCTCATATGTTCTGTGACGTTTCAAAAACGTCTTTGGTGCCACAATTCTAAACCGTTAGCATTACGCACTGAACTATCACGTAGTCATCAAAACGTGTATGTCAGATGTTTCGCAACATCTACAGACGACGCTGAGGTTCAGCACACCGAGCGGTGCATTAAGGACACAAGCCTTCTGTGCAGCAATGAGGACAATCCTCAGTTTACGGACCCAGTCCGCATAATTGCTACTATCAGCTTTCAACTAAATTTTCTCTAGGAACATATCTTAAACAGTAGAACTAAAGCGTAAGCTATGACATAATTTGCAAAGACCTTTTTGACTATGTTCATGATAATTGAGTTCATCTGATTAATGAACTCCCACTCAGATAGACATCCCTCTAGTCATCTAAGTGATACATGACCCGAGTCAAACTAGGCCGTGTCCGATCATCACGTGAGACGGACTAGTCATCATCGGTGAACATCTCCATGTTGATCGCATCTACTATACGACTCATGTTCGATCTTTCGATCTCTTGTGTTCCGAGGCCATGTTTGTACATGCTAGGCTCGTCAAGTCAACCTAAGTTCTTCGCATGTGTTCCGAGGCCATGTCTGTACATGCTAGGCTCGTCAACACCCGTTGTATTCGAACGTTAGAATCTATCACACCCGATCATCACGTGGTGCTTCGAAACAACGAACCTTCGCAACGGTGCACAGTTAGGGGGAACACTTCTCTTGAAATTTTAGTGAGGGATCATCTTATTTATGCTACCGTCGTTCTAAGAAAATAAGATGTAAACATGACAAACATCACATGCAAATCATAAAGTGACGTGATATGGCCAATATCATCTTGCGCCTTTGATCTCCATCTTTGAGGCGCGGCATGATCACCTTCGTCACCAGCATGACACCATGATCTCCATCATCGTGTCTTCATGAAGTTGTCTCGCCAACTATTATTTCTACTACTATGGCTAACGGTTAGCAATAAATTAAAGTAATTACATGGCGTTTTCTATGACACGCAGGTCATACAATAAATTAAGACAACTCCTATGGCTCCTGCCGGTTGTCATACTCATCGACATGCAAGTCGTGATTCCTATTACAAGAACATGATCAATCTCATACATCACATATATCATTCATCACATCCTTTTGGCCATATCACATCACATAGCATACCGTGCAAAAACAAGTTAGACGTCCTCTAATTGTTGGTGCATGTTTTACGTGGCTGCTATGGGATTCTAGCAAGAACGTTTCTTACCTACGCAAAAGCCACAACGTGATATGCCAATTTCTATTTACCCTTCATAAGGACCCTTTTCATCGAATCCGATCCGACTAAAGTGGGAGAGACAGACACCCGCTAGCCACCTTATGCAACTAGTGCATGTCAGTCGGTGGAACCTGTCTCACGTAAGTGTACGTGTAAGGTCGGTCCGGGCCGCTTCATCCCACGATGCCGCCGAATCAAGATAAGACTAGTAACGGAAAGTAAATTGACAACATCGATGCCCACAACTACTTTGTGTTCTACTTGTGCATAGAAACTACGCATAGACCTAGCTCATGATGCCACTGGTGGGGAACGTCGCAGAAATTCAAAATTTTCTACGCATCACCAAGATCAATCTATGGAGTAATCTAGCAACGAGGGGAAGGGGAGTGCATCTACATACCATTGTAGATCGCGATGCGGAAGCGTTGCAAGAACGTGGATGATGGAGTCGTACTCGTAGCGATTCAGATCGCGGTTGATTCCGATCTAAGCGACGAACTACGGCGCCTCCTCGTTCAACACACGTGCAGCCCAGTGACGTCTCCCACGCCTTGATCCAGCAAGGAGAGAGCACAACGGCATGGTGGTGATGGAGGAGTGTGGCACTCCAGCAGGGCTTCGCCAAGCACTGCGGGAGACGAGGAGGGAGAGGGGTAGGGCTGCGCCAAAGAGAGAGATGTTCTCATGTGTATGGCAGCCCCAAAACCCCCACTATATATAGGGGAGGGGGAGGGGCGGCGCCCCCATCTAGGGTTCCCCCCAAGGGGTGCGGCCAGCCATAGATGGGACTTGGGGGCGGCCATGGGGGGGAGAGAGGGGGGCGCACCACTAGGTGGGCCTTAGGCCCATCTGAGCCTAGGGTTTCCCCTTTCCCCCCCTTCCTGCGCCCTGGGCCCCTTGTGGGAGGCGCACCAGCCCACCTAGGGGCTGGTCCCTTCCCACACTTGTCCCACGCAGCCCTCTGGGGCTGGTGGCCCCACCTGGTGGACCCCCGGGACCCTCCCGGTGGTCCCGGTACGTTACCGATAGCACCAGAAACTTTTCCGGTGACGAAAACAGGACTTCCCATATATAAATCTTTACCTCCGGACCATTCCGGAACTCCTCGTGATGTCCGGGATCTCATCCGGGACTACTAATAACATTCGGTCACCACGTATATCTATTCCCTATAACCCTAGCGTCATCGAACCTTAAGTGTGTAGACCCTACAGGTTCGGGAACCATGCAGACATGACCGAGACGTTCTCCGGCCAATAACCAACAGCGGGATCTGGATACCCATGTTGGCTCCCACATGTTCCACGATGATCTCATCGGATGAACCACGATGTCGGGGATTCAATCAATCCCGTATACAATTCCCTTTGTCAATCGGTATGTTACTTGCCCGAGATTCGATCGTCGGTATCCCGATACCTTGTTCAATCTCGTTACCGGCAAGTCTCTTTACTCGTTCCGTAACACATCATCCCATGATCAACTCCTTGGTCACATTGTGCACATTATGATGATGTCCTACCGAGTGGGCCCAGAGATACCTCTCCATTTACACGGAGTGACAAATCCCAGTCTCGATTCGTGCCAACCCAACAGACACTTTCGGAGATACCTGTAGTGCACCTTTATAGCCACCCAGTTACGTTGTGACGTTTGGTACACCCAAAGCATTCCTAGGGTATCCGGGAGTTGCACAATCTCATGGTCTAAGGAAATGATACTTGACATTAGAAAAGCTCTTAGCAAACGAACTACATGATCTTGTGCTAGGCTTAGGATTGGGTCTTGTCCATCACATCATTCTCCTAATGATGTGATCCCGTTATCAAATACATCCAATGTCCATGGTCAGGAAACCGTAACCATCTATTGATCAACGAGCTAGTCAACTAGAGGCTTACTAGGGACATGGTGTTGTCTATGTATCCACACATGTATCTGAGTTTCCTATCAATACAATTCTAGCATGGATAGTAAACGATTATCATGAACAAGGAAATATAATAATAACCAATTTATTATTGCCTCTAGGGCATATTTCCAACACTTTTGCCAAAGTTTGGCGTCCAAAGGGGTTGTTTGGTTTGAGACTAAGTTTGCCTAAGGTTGCCACACCTAAGGTTAGGCAAGTTTGACCAACTTGGGTGGATGTTTGGTTCAAGCCACACCTTAGGCAAGCCACATTAGGGTCCCACATCACATACACTCAAAAAATGTGGCAAGATTCCCTTAGGTTGCCAACTTGTGGGTCTCATTTTGAAGAACTAACTTTAGGCAAGTGTGGCAACATTGTATGACAAAGTGTGGCATGGTTAGGCCTAGAACCAAACAGCCCCAAAGTGTCTATGACTGAGAGAGAACGTGTGTATGTGTCCATATGTGTGTTGTGGCGGAAGGGCAATGTGGAGATGGTGTGCGTGTGATAGAGACATAGAGAGGTGTGAATGTGCAAATGGTCATGCATGAGTGAGACATAGACAGAGGTCGATACATTGTGTATACATGAGAGAACGGTCTTCTATTTTACTTGTGTGTGTGTGTGTGAGAGAGAGAGAGGAGCATCTGTAACACACCAACCATCTCTCTCGATTCGTTCGTCCCTCGCACGATCGCATGTAACACATGCATCAATGCGCACATTTTGACACCCTCACCCGGCCCACCTCAAGGCCCACACATCGCTCTCTATCTCGCACGCACAATCTCTTCGTGAATACCCTGTTTAGCAAGTAGCTTTCCATCACATACACACACATTTCACTCCTTAGGTTTGTTTTCTCTCAATATCTGACACACACACACACACAGACAACACACAGCACACACACACACCCTCCCCCGGGCACACAATTCATCCCCATCCAAGGTTATATGGCGACCACTCTCGCTTGTGCTTCTATGCACCCAGCATGCACAACACCTCAATCTTCAAAGAGGGCATCGAGGAGATCGAAGACGGCGACCACACTGCGCTAGAGAATGTGAGGCCATTTGGAAGCAGGATGATGTGACGACGGCTGACTGACTCCTCCCCCACCCTCTCTCTCTTGCACAAAATTACCAATCCCTCTCTCCCCCGCACAAATTTATCAATCCCTCAACCCACGAGATCCTTCCCCTCTCGTCCATGTTTTTCCAGCTATCTCATCAAACCTGTTGTCTCTTCTCCTTCCACGTGTACAGAATCCGGATGCACACGCATCTCACGTATATTACATGTCTCCATCTTTCTCACAGACCTAACTTCTTCCTCTCTCTTTCTCTCTCTATCTCCCTCTCTCTGTTTCATTAGGTTTTTCTCCTACTCTCTCGTCCACATACATACAATCTTTCCCGCCCTATCTACTCCATCTTCGCAAGCTCTCTCTGCACGTTTCATTCACACATTGGGATATGTTCAAAATATTGCTTTTATAATGGCTGATGTAGAGTTATTGTTGGTTTTGTTGCATCCTACAAAGTAATAACTATGAAATGCATTTTGATTGTCATTTGACTGGGATTATGCGAGTTTGAGCATGTTGTGAAGTACTATAGACCTCGTATACATCTTGGAATTCGACAATGATTGTAACTATTGAATTGTATAGACCATTACATTCGAAGTCAGTAGCCTAATATATTTATTTCACAATTTCAACAAATGATTAATTCACTACATACTAAGAAAACAAATGTGTACACCCTTTGTTTTTATTTAAGTCTGCGTATTAGCATTGGTCAAAGTCAAGTTTTGCAAACTCTCAGAAAGTTTATAACAAAAAATATTAACATATACAATAACAAATAAATAACATTAGATTCATTATTGAATGTACTTTCACATAATACATATCTGTTATGGTAAATGTTTATATTTTTCTATAAACTTGGTCAAACTTTAGGAAGTTTGACTTCGGTCAAACCTAATATGCAGAGTTTACTAGTACTACTCGCTAGTTGCTTAGCCGAATCACCCAACACGCCACACGGGGAGTTCAGTGTCACAAAATTTTGAGGTCGGCGGGAAAATCTCCCGCGACCCTGATTCGAGCAGTGGGAAGTTACCATCATAGCCTTCGGAACAGGCCTACGGATGACGGTTGGTAGGGGGCTGTTTTCGTAACTTCAGGTTCACCCTACCCAGCCAACCCCACCCCGGCACCCAGAGTAGTACGCCTGAATACTCCCCATTTTCTATCCCCACCGCAAAATAGAATTCTCCATGCCACCGCAACCTTCGTGCTCCTCCCCTTCTACATCGGCGCACTCGTCCACCGCGGCGCATCTGCCTCATCGACGACCTCGTACGCCGCACTAGAGCCGGTCCACCGTCGTCGTCGTACACGGAGCCTCTTCCCCGGCACCGTCTTCCACGGTCTCGGATCTGCTTCCCGGAAGCCGACGCCAAGCGCAGAAATACCACCGTCGTGGACAATGAACCGACTCCCGTTGCCGACCATGACTCACAGAGGCCGCCGCGACCATCATTCTCCTCCTCGATTGGTAATGTGTGTATTGAATCACTTAGCAGTACATGTGCAGTTCCAATTTTGTTCATACCTACCCTTCAAATTTCCTGGGTGCTATTGTTCCCGTAAAAGTAATTGGTTATAGCCTCCATTTTTCTTGCCATGTTGAGATTTTAAAACCACGAGTGCGAACATGCAGAGGAGCAATGAAGACCAAACACGGGATATTGGGGAAATCTTCAAGGAGCGTGGCAAGTTAAAGAGGAGCTGCACCAAACCTGTAAAACGAGCTTTGGTAAGTAACACCCTTTCAATTACTTTCGTTTAGCCTCGTGTTCTTCGATGTGTATATGTTGTAGTTTCTGTTTCTCTTAAGCATGTGTTCTTCGATGTGTC
The DNA here is from genome assembly GCF_018294505.1 of Triticum aestivum. Taxonomy (NCBI): domain Eukaryota; kingdom Viridiplantae; phylum Streptophyta; class Magnoliopsida; order Poales; family Poaceae; genus Triticum; species Triticum aestivum. The sequence continues at coordinate 344,629,833 of NC_057805.1, forward strand.
ATAAGAAGAGTCTTAATCATCCTAAAGCTTTCGTTTTTAGCTTGATGTAGGAAGTGGGTGTTCTCACCTTGTAGTCTGTTTTTATATTTTTTCCTTTTGAATTCACTTCTCCCAGTTGTGTTTATCTGGCTTCTACTAAATGGATCTGGGTTGCTCTGAGTAATTATCTAAAAAAGAAGTAACTTCATGTCAGGATGCAGTTCCTGCGAGGAGGGAAGTATGGTAAACCTCGAGATCATGTTTCTAGAATGAGGCTGGATTACACACAAGGTGCAAGTTCCCTAATGATGCTGGATTAGACACAAGGTGCAAATTCCCAGATGATGCTGGATTACACACAAGCCAGGTGGAGTCGTCAGCTGTTCGTTTCCTCGTGGCTCTAGTAAAGGCTGAAAGAAAGCGTGCAGCAGCCCTTGAGAATGTAGCTGAGTTCCTGAAGAAGCGAAAAGAGCAATCAGATGCTCTCTTCACCCATGCCAAAGAAGAGATGGAAGAAGCCAGAAATAAGCTAGCAGAGGCAGAGCAGGCTAGGCGTCTCCTGCTATCTAAAATTGTTGTCAATACAAAATTTCCTTCATAGTAGCTAGGTTCAAATGTTTATCCAGTCAGCATGCCTATTGTGATGTCCGTGCATCTACTGATGTGGCACAAAATATTTTTTTCGGGTCATGTAATAACAGCAATTACTTTCCAAACAATAACAGACGAAGCATTGGACATGGTATAGTTCACCCGCAAGCCCAACATTCCAAGTTCAACTTCCACATCAAACTCATGTTCACAAATATCTCCACATTCATACATAATGTCGACAACCATGATTCACTTCAAAGCCAAAAAAAATTGAGGAGAGTTATGAGTAAAGAAAAACCTCTAGTTCATGCTACCAGTGTGAGCACAACAAGTCAAGACCATGCGTAATTAATTATATTTTGGTCACTTTTTGTGTTCTAAAATGCCGGCCGGCTCGCGGAAGGACTTGTTGCCGGCACACGCGCGGATTCAATGAAGGCAGGCGGGGCAGTCTGAAGCTGGTTGCATGCGGCGAGGAGGCGTGTTCAGCCGGGCCTGCAATGAGTGGGGCTCTCTTGGCCGGCGAGCCGGTTCAATGCCTGCGCTATGAGAGGTCGCGTCCGTGTCAGAGCAATCACTCCCTCCAGTCCTTTTTTGTTTGCGTATAACAAAATCTCGTTTTCCATTCACATTTTACAAGTAAAATTCGTGGACAAACTTTGACCCAAAAAACGATCGGGACTAGCAAACCAGAACGGAGGTAGTAGTTTTTTTAATCAAAGAAGGGTTTCCCCCTTTTGATTTTCATTACTGAAAACCAACATCTAAATCTAAACATAGTAGTTGCCCTAGAACTACCAGGTTCAACATCTCGCAACATAAACCCATACAACCATACGCCAAGGAGGTACGTAGTACTATGAATTCCATTTTCGCTCCATACCAATTGTTCTGAAAACTACTTAGTACTTATAATGCGCCATTGAAAATCAGAACTCTTAACCCCGCTAAAAAATGATATTTTAAACGTGGCTACTCGATCTGTGGCAACTGGCGAGCCATCACCTCCAAGTCGTTCACCTGTGGTCCCGACCATCAACTCCTATGGATCAAATTATCACGCGAGCTGACTATTCCTACAAAGGTGCGCTCCACCACGTACCCGGTACCCGCGAATGCTGCAATCGTGCTCCTAGGGTTTTAGGGTTTATTTGTTAACGTTGCCTTTACGTAACACTCATGTGTCCGAGACAGCGAGACCGACTACGTGCGTGCGCCTCTTCTCTTAGTATATGTACTCCGTCGTTTGTCTGGTGTCCAAAAAATTATAATAACTACTAGCAATGTTCCAATGCGTTGCCACACGATCAGAGTAGATTAATACATATTCACCAATTTGATAGAAAAAAGTCTAGTTTTAAAATACATATATCACTAAAAAAATGTTATGTTTCACTCAAAATATATTCCTTTGGCGGTTTTGATGAGATAAGGGAGGAATGTTGTTGGTTTCAAGATTCGAGAAGTGGTATATGTCTAATTTCTACTCTTACTAGCAAGATGCCCGTGCGTTGCACGGAACATCAAGATCTTGTGGGAGAAAAGGATGAACGAGGGAAGGCCTTATCTGCAAATGTGGAGAGGAGTGCGGGTAAATTGCCATAGTTTCGTTCCTATCCGCCAGATATAAATCGGATGGCCTATATTGCAGGATGGCAGGCCCACCATCATCACCAACTCTGTTTTTATCCCTACTCTTATAAAAAGCATAGTCGGTGATGATCGTGTGCCTGCCATCCTGCAATATAGGCCGTCCGATCTATATCTGACGGATAGGAAGGAAACTATGGCAATTTTGCAAAAAGATACCCACACCCCTCTCCACACTTGCAAATAAGGCCTTCCCTTGTTCATCCTTTTCTCCCAGAAGATAAACTACTCATACAAATGCATCTTCATGTTCCGTGCAACGCATGGGCATCTTGCTAGTTGTTGCAAAAAGCCCATGTGTGTGAGAGAGAGAGGGAGAGAGGAGGAGGACGGAGTGCGTGTGTGACAAAGACACAAAGAGTGTGTGTGCGAGAGGTATCAGCTTAAAATGAGGCGATAGTGTGTGTGTGCACGATCGAGAGGGCGTGTCTCAAGAAGGGAAGAAAAATCTACAAATATACAAGGAGCGGGAGAGAGACATGTATGCGATAGTGGAAGCACGAGTGTGCGGGTGTATAAACCTATCTAGAGGCTAGTCGATAAATGTTTGTGAGAGAAATACGAGTCGGGGGTGCGAAAGCGAGAGTTTTGTGTGTGCGAGAGAGAGACGGTAGTCGGGAAGGGGAGTGGAAGCAGGAGTTGTGTGTGTGAGAAAGAGAGAGAGAGAGGGGGGAGTTTGTCTGATCGGTAAACAAATGAATAATGTCAGTCTGGGATGGAGATGAAAAGGAGACCGCAACAAATGTTGTGTCTACAGGAGAGAGAGAGTAATTTTAGTGGTATGATTCATATCTAGAGACATATAGGGTGTCTGAGAGAATCCCATAGAGAGAAAGACAAAGTGAAAGACGAGTGGAGACTGTGTGTGTGGCGGTGAAAAAGAAAGCTTAGGTACCTAGTGATACGAGAGAACGGTAGAGACGTGAGAGATAATGAAAACCTTGTAATGTATAATGATAGGGAGAGTGTGACACTTCTCAAGGGAGACGTCAAGAGACCATGTTTGCGAGGATAGGAGAAACATGAAGTGAGCGTGCGAGTGAGCTGGAGAAAACAGAGTGATAGCTACATGAAGGAGCATGCATGCGAGAGAGATGGGCATGAAAGGAGTGAACATAAAAGGGATTCAAATATTTGAATTCGAGATGATGATACATGTAATCCATACTCGAACCAAAATTGATCTATCAAACATGCATACTCATGTGAATTCACGCGCATCTATGTTATTTAATATGTAGATATTACTGATCCATACATTTTAGTAGAACATAATTTGGTTTAATTTTTTGAATTCAACCTTATGATTTTGAGATCATTGTATTTGTAAATCATATTATACATATAAAGGAGCAGAATTCTTTGTTGTGCTTTTGAAATTATATATAAAAAATTATGTATATAGAATTTTATTCTAATCGAAAATGGATCCCGCCCGAAAAAAATAGAATACAAACGGGATTCGAATTGAGTTGGCATGGTAAACGTGCACTCTGCAAAATTTGAACGAAGCGGCGAAAGTCGCAGTAACCGCCCGAAACCAAAATCTGCGAGATGGAAATTACTACTGCCTATCCCTGCCACGCAAAGTCTATCTGCTCGATTTCTATAGGTTTCGATAGGGGTAGGTTTGTAATTTCACTCAAACGTGACGACCACCTCTCACCCGGATTCATAGACGGTGGGCGCCAAAACACAGTGTGTCCTCGGCCGAAATCGACTCCCTCCCTGATTCATACATGGTGGGCGCCAAAAACAAACTCTCGTCGGCAAATATTCGGTGTATGCGAGATTACCATCCTATCCCCAACCGACTAATATTGCTGTGATGTAGGAAATTTGAAACGGGGGCTAAGTTTGTAAATTTTCCTCGCATTTGAGACAAGCGCGCCCTGAAGACATGGTTCCCCCCTTCCTCTCCACCTCCATTTCCCCATTCGTACCCCATGGGCGCCAAAACACCCTCTCCACCCCAGCCTCCTCCGTCCGCCACCCCATCCACCGCCGTCCTCCTCCACCATGCCGGAGCTGATACCCCGACGCCGCCGTCCATTACAAGAGATCGACCTCTCTCATCCACGGCTTCGGACCGGGATCCTTGCATCCCGTCCTCTCGCTTCATCCCCGCCGTCGTCCACCTTGCTGGCGCCGCTCCTACGACCGTCTTGTCCACCGCGCCCCACCGCCACCGTCTACCCTCCTAGATCTGCTTCCACGCCGCCGACAGCCATCGCTACCGCAGCACCGTCAAATTCTCAGCAGATGCATACATGGCGCCGCACCAGAGGCGGTACTCTTTCGTATCTTCTCAACTTATTTATCACAGCAAGAAAATAGATCGCCACTGCTTTACTCTGATTTCTTGTCCATCACTTACTTGCTAGTTGAGAGCAAACATTGTTGCGAAGTTGCCTTTGTCCGGTTTGCACCTTTAGATCCGCCATGGCACGCTCAACACTATACTCCCAATGCTTATGGTTTTCCCCTTTTATATTCCACACTAGTTAAATCACAGTAGACTAAATTTCAAAATTGGGTCAGTCGATTTTTCAGAGCTCGCCGGAGTTCGCCGGTGCGAACGAAGGGGCTCGGGTGGGGACTTTGGTTGGGGGGTGGTGGTGGGGCCTCGCCGAACGAAGAAAACTCGACGCGGGTGGGGGCGGGGGCGGGGGGTGGGGGTGGCGGAGGAACACATGCGATGGGGGCCGATGGTCCGGCCGGCGACCCGTGCGGTGTTCTGTATGGGAAGAATCAGAGACGAGGAAGAAGAAGGGTTAGGAGACGTAGGATCTTCATCCAACTGCCTAAAATGGTCGACTGACCCAAATGCAGACATGCCTTTATATTCAGTACCATCATCGTACCTGCTTAGCACTGCTCCTGAATCCATCAAGCTAAACAATGTGCCACTCATAATTCCAAACTTGTTGCTCAGGTACGAATCTGATATGATGCTGATATTACTAAAAAAGATAACATTTAATTGGTCAGCTAATGTTCCTACTTTACTTTCGAAAAAGCACGTGCACCACATATAGAGAGACAGCAGGGAGTTGCTTTCTTAATGCGCTCTGGTTCATCATGTGTGGGCACTGCGCAACAAACATTTTATTATCCAAAATCTGCTTGCTCTTCTTTAGCATGTTCCTCTTTCGTTCTTCTTTAATAAGTACTCTCTCCGTTCCTAAATACAAGTCTTTGTATAGATTCCACCATGGACTACATATGGAGCAAAATGAGTGAATCTACACTCTAAAATGTATCTGGATACATCTGTATGTGATCCATAGTGGAAATCTCTACCAAGACTTATATTTTGGAACGGAGGGAGTATGATAGTAGTACAGTATGTTCCTTGTAGTGAATATGAGCAAGGACATTTGCAGCGTAGAGGTCTATACGGTCGGTTGGTATGGACACTTTGAACTCGTCGGGCCTCTTTGATTTGTAGGATTTTGTAAACATGGGAATAGGATTTGTAGTGGCCTGCCCACTTGAATCCTATAAGAATAGCAGGGAAATGTGGGGAGCTATGTCGCCTTTGAGAGTTACACTGATATTAACAGTACCACACCTTCAGTTGAAGAGAGCTGGTATCCGAAGCCTTTCTAACCGTACCGGCAATACTAGCACATATATTCCAGCAAATTCCACTTTGCTGATTTTACTCTGATGCTTAGGGTTTTCCCGTTATATCTACACTATGATCTATGTAGCTGTTTGTGTCACACTAGCAGCAGTCCACTCTTGAAGCTAAACACTGCAATGACTTACAAAATTGGCACCATGGCATTGAGTGCCATTCTGGATGCAATGAAACTCATACGCTCACCACCTGTTGATTCTTGTTCAGAATATGATCCTAATGACTATTCTAACCTCGAGGAGTCAAAGGCAGATGGCCTGTCCTGTTCACCCATCAAGGTGCCTATTCTAATTTGGCAAGGTTTTATTGATTGCGCGTATCTTGCATATGTTGTCTTCCATTTCTTCTACTTTGTTGCACCGCCATCTGCTTAGTTTACTCATCATATATGTCGAGATGCCATGCCCATCCATTATCAATACATATTCCATCTGTCATCATACCATGTTTTTCCACTCAAATGTTGTTCTTGTGCGTCAGAAATCAAAAAGGAAGAGGGTGATTGCTGAACCTGAAGGAGCACCAGCAAAGTCTTTGAAAAATGTGGTTGTGCCGGAGAAATCAGACAACACCCCACTTATATTTGTTGTACAGTCAGTGACACAAAACGTAGGACCGACTCCAGCAGACTGTACCCATACTTCACTGGCCACACCACTAGCCGCACCACACAGGACCTGCACTCCAGCAAAAGGTATGCCGATTTTAGTTGCCATAGCACCAGCCGTACCACAGAAAAATCCCACTCCAGCAAAAAGTACAGCAAGTCCACCGGCCGAAGACCTATCCCAACTGCAGAGACGGCCAATTCCTGCAGATTGGAACCCCATTCCAGTTATTCCCAGTTTAAAATACAATGCTTTCAATGTTGTTAGGGACTACGTGCATATATTCCCATCATGGGAAGATTATAGTGAAGACAAACACCATTTTCACATCTTCCTGTCCCACTTACGTGTAAGTGCTATTATTCATGGTGCTTATTTTCCTATTTTCTGCTGATTGAACACATCAACGATTTACATTACATTGTTGTAAGTAGGCGAGGGTCAATCTGGATAGTCATGACGAGCAAAGCTTGCTTGCGCTTTTCAAGGAAGCATTGCAGCAGTATTGGTGTTACCTGAGGAAATCACACTTTGGTGGCAAGTCTATAAATGAATTTCTGGTGAAGTCTCCTATGCTAAATTTAGAAGACATTGAATGGAAAAACCTTGTTATGCAATGGTCTCGTTTCCGAGGATGAGGTACTGTCTATGATATCGCATGACAATTTGAACTTCTACTTTTCCGCATGTGCCTTACGGATCTTTTTTGCAGGAAATCTGCTCGAAAAAGAATTCTGGTTTGAAAAGAACGACAGGATATCGCAAATATGCTGCCCACTGCTTTGCTCTTGTTAGTACATGCTGTCCTGTATCACTGTACATGCATACATACCTGGTTCATTATGTGACAGCAGTATGCATGATAGCTTGCTTATCAATTGTTCGCTCCAAATAATCTGATCTGTATGAATGGTTACATTAGTGTAGAATATATCCAATGCCAATGATTTTTTTAGCTCTGCATTGTTCTTGTAAGTACCTGCTGTCCTTTATCAGTGTACTTATATTGACAGGTAGTTGTTCATCTACCATCACTCTGCAGCTTATTTTCCTTTGCCCTCCATTTTCTACACATAAGATCTATATTTAATCTTACCATAAGGTTGGATAACACCGATGGTACTGAAGAAGTTTAGCTCTGGATTGCTCTTGGCTATACCTTTTGCCTGTATCACTGTATATTTATAGCTACTTGGTTATGTAGCATCACTCTTCATCTTATCTTAAATATTCTCCATTTTTTCTTATATTGTCACATCTATATTTACTCTTAACAAAATGTAGAATAAAGACAATGCTTATGAAGAAGATTCTGTGGTAAACTTCTTGAATTGCCCCCCCCCATCAGCATGGACAAGGGCTTTATAGAGCCTGCCTTCACCAATAATGTAAGTTTGTCCTTCTCAAGCCTTCAAACTTTGTTGTGTATATTTGGTTAGGCATGACTGCAAAAGCTGTTTATTTGTGGTGTTTGCATTAAATTGCATGTTTAAAGTTTATTATGTAGTTCATAAACAAAAGTTTGTCCTTCTCAATTTAAGTTTTTAGTTGTACAACCAAGTTCCTTCTTCATACCATGTAAATTAAACTATACAGAGCAAGTGATCTTCTTTTGCACTACATGTATGCTTCTGTTCTTGATCCGTAATCCAGTGGTGTGGTGAACCTATCCAGTACAGCACAATGTCATATTCTGCAATGTCTTAACTATGAACAATGTCATATCATTCTACTATTATTTAAGCCGTCTCTTTATTTGCCAATCTGAAATGGGATAAATTGACAGCACACTAACCATTGATCCTTATGAGTTCTTGATCTGTAATTGAGTGGTGTCGTGAAGCTGCCACCTCCTTCACAATGTCATTTCCTGCCATGTCTTGACCTGAACAATACCATATTGTGTTAATGCAATTTTAAACTGTGTCACTTTATCCGTCAGTAAGAAATGTGATGAATTGTCAGCACTGATACTTTTATGTGCAAAACCTGTCATATGTCTGCTTGTTTATCTTTCAGAGTGAGGAGGATATAAGTGTTAAACAAGTTTGTAGTCTCATCAGCTTGCTCAGCTGCTTGCGCTGCATCTCCCCAGCAGGGCTAACCTTTCTTGAACTCTATTGAAGTGCTGTCAGTTTTGTATATTATTTTGTCGGCGTGTTTAGTTGCACTGGTGGTGATCTTTGATGCCCCGTGTATGTAATCTGCTGTCTTCTTGTGCTTTATTATCATAGTGGCGAACTTTGATGCCTAGTGGATGTAATATGCCGTAATTTCTTTATTGTATAGTCTAGGTTTTTTCTTATTCATGATGCTGCAGTTATTTTACTGTATATATATCCCGTCTTCACGGTAAACCGACCAAACCGTAAAATTACGGTACATAATCGGGCCGTCATGCAATCACGATGTATGATCCGCATCATGGGCCCCGTCATCTTGGTCTGTTAGAAGGCCTAAATGTAAACTGGCCGACTAGTAGAGTCGGGCCTTTAATAGGCCGAGTAAACCGCCGACCCTCTTTTCGTAAGAAAACTCAATGGGCTTTTAGGAGGATGAGAATTAGGTTGGGCCTGAAACGTGCCGAACAGCTCATGGGCCGGCAGAAGCCCGAAATGGACCCCGACCCATGATTGTGCCAACCAAATCACGGGCTTTTAACAGGCCAAAATTGTCTCGGTCCTTGTTTGGCCCAATCAGATTATCGGCTGCGAGTAGGCCGGATGCAAACCGGGCCGTAGTTCGGCCCAACTGTATGACGGGCTTTTAACCGGCCAAAATTAATATAGGGCCGAAATGTTAAACGGGCCCTTAACAGGACGAAACTAATATCAGGCCGAACTACTAAATGGGCCTTTAGCAAGTGGGCCCAAAAGCATAGCGTCCAGTTGACGGGCCGAATTTGATATGGGCCATAATTTAGCCCAAAGCCTCTTAAAGGGCCGGACCTGATCTGGGCCGTAATTTGGCCTAGAACGTGGTAGGCTTTTAATTGGTCAGATCTCATATGGGCCATTGTTAGGCCCGGAACGTGGCAGGCCATTAATGGACCGGATCAAATATGGGCCGGCATTTGGCCCAAAAGATGGCAGCCAGTTAATGGGCCGGCCTACTAGGGTCCTCAAAATCTTGTGGGCCTACAGCTGGGTCGGCCCATTAATGTCGGCGAAATCTCGTGGACCTTTAGCTGGGCCGGCCCATTATGGTCCACAAAAATCTTGTGGGCCTTCACCTGGGCCGACCCATTATGGCCCGCAAAAATCTTGTGGGCCTTTACCTGGGCCGGCCCATTATGGCCCGCAAAATCTTGTGGGCCTTTAGCTGGGCCAGCCCATTATGGTCCGCAAAATCTCGTGGGCCTTTAGCTGGGCCGGCCATTATGGTTCGCAAAATCTTGCGGGCCTTTAGTTGGGCCGGCCCATTTAAACTTTATGGGCCACTTTTGGGCCGGTCCACGTGTCAACATATCATAGGCGCATCTCGCCCATTGGACGAGTGACACCTGTGCCAACGCGGAGCTGACACGTGTTTCCGTCAGCCAATCAGAATTTTACACGTGGAAAATCCCCATTCGTCCGGGCTGTTAACGGGTTATCGGATCCAAAACCGGACCCGATAGCTTAACGACGTTCCGTTACGGTGGATGCCATGTGTCGGTCACCCTTGACGAAAGCACTTCTGTGACGCACGATTTATCGTCATGGAAGTGGACACTTCCGTGATGATAATTTTGGTAATGTCATGGAACACTTCTACAACAGCACATGTATGACTATCTTGATTCTGTCATAAAATTGTCATGGATGTACATGCATGACAGAAAACGTGACCTACTATGACAAACACGTATCATCACGGAAGTGTATTTTTTTGTAGTGCGTGCAGCAGCAGCAGCGCGAGCGAGACCAAGAGTAGAGCAGCAGCAGGAACGAGAGCAAGAGCGGAGCAGCAGCGAGACCGACAACAATAGCAGAGGAGAGCAGCAGCACAAATGAAAGCAAGAGGAGTGCAGCAGCTCGACCGACATCAAGAACAGAGCCGCAGCGCGAGCGAGAGCCGGAGCAGCTGCAGCTAGTGCCGGTGTGGAAGTCGCTGCCAAGGAAGCAACGACATGGGGGAGAGACACCGTGGATGAAGTGGCCGGCGACGGCGCCGTCGATGGGGACCCGCCATGGCTGCTCGGTATCGAGCTCCGACAGCCCCGTGAGATCGAATAAAAGATAAAATGCAGCGGTGAGTGCAGAACCTCCTTGGTGGCGCCGAGTTGGCCTCGGATTCATCGGAGGAATTGGTGAGGGTGCTACGGTTCCGGTGGGGCAGGTCAAGACGGGGCTGTGGGGATGGAGGTGGTGCGATAGACGAGGCGAACGTCGGGGTAGCTCCTTGGAGGTGGAGGACGGGGCGGCTGATCCGGCGGGATGACGAGATCGACGACGGATCCTCATCCGGTGTGGTGGATGTGGGACGGCAAGCTGTTGCAGTGGACGACGTCGTGGGGCAAGAGTCTCCGGCTGGGCGGTGGTCGGGAGGCCGACGGAGGAGCATGGGGTTTCGCGGGTTTTGGCGGCCTCGGTGTACGAATGGGGGACGAAGGGGAAGGTAGGGGGAGCCATGGCTTAGGGACGCACTTGTCCGAAATGCAGGGTAAGTTACCAGCGTACCCCCACCGGTTTTGACACCGCGACGTCGAGCCGGCATTTCTGGCTGAGGGGTAGAAGGGGGATTTCGCGTGTCTGGGCTGCGGGACTGATTTCGGATGAGGAGGGAGTTTTTGCGCGCGTCGAAATTTCGGGATAACAAGGCGCGGCGCTGGTTGAAGAGGCGGGAGTTTCAAAGCAGATGAGACAAAAGATACTCGAGCTTGAAAATTTCGGGATAACAAGGCGCGGATTCCTAACAAACTTAACGTGTACAAAAAAACAATTCATACAAGACACAAGAGAGTCATGTCCCCTTTTACTATATTGCTATAAATGTCATTGAAAAACCTACAAGAAAAATGTAAAAAAAATCGGGAGAACAAGATTACCCTGTAGAGTACCAAATCGATTCGCACTTCCCTCAACAACGATAAAAAACAAATCAATTCCCACCAAAAGAAATAGTCATGTCCCTTTTTATATGATTACAAATGCCAGGATCTCGAATTTCAATTTTTGAATCCATGTTATGTTGAATTTGAATATATCGTTAGGTGACCTTGCGGTTTATAATGGATGTAGTCCTACATTTTGATCTTCCATCATATATGAACATTTTACTCCACCCTATGAACATATATATTGTCGTCTACCATATGGACTAAATTTGAATCAATTTTCCTTATTTGAATACGATTGTTGTCAAGTTATACAATCATTTAAATATTATCTTGATAACAAAAAACATGCATAGAGCAGTAATCATATTTCACTACGAACTACATGTAACATACGATCTCCAATTCAAATATTTGTATCCATTTTATGTTGGAATTCAAATCAGAGTACATTGGTCTAGGTGGCGAGATGTTCGGGATAATCTACACCCTGTTTTCATATGTATAATTTTTGGCTGAATTGGGACAAGTTTTGGTATAAGCTTCTTGCAAAACCGGAGATTCTCTCAACAAGCCTCGTGGTTCCGAGAGGGGACGTGTCACCTTTGTGTGCGAAACGATATACGCTGCCTCCCCCCTGATTTTCTTTACAGAGGCAACATAGAACTATATGAGTGCCCTGTTAAATTTTGGAATTATTCCGGGTTCGTTTCGCCTTTTTTATACATTAATTGAGTTTCTGGACATTTAATGTGCATAATCCAAATTTGAACTGCAAGCACATGCTCCGGTGCACCAAAGTTGGTTGAAAAATCACATGTGTGTCCTTGGGTGAATTTCTAGGTCCCATGCAAGAAATGGTAATGAAATTCAAACATCTGGGCATCGTGGCTCGGCCGAGAACATTGAGAAACTTGGTTTTAAAATTCTTGTAAATCCAAAACACGCCTGAAACTCATGAAACTTGGCATGGTGTCATGTCATGGTACTACCATGCTCTGGTAAAAAAATTGGCCGAATAGGAACAAATTTTGGTATAAGCTTCTTGCAAACCGGAGCTTCTCTCAAGAAGGCTCGTGGTTCCGAGAGGGAACGTGTCACGCTTGAGTGCGAAACAATATACGCTGCCCCTCTTGAGTTTCTTTACAGAGGCAACATAGAACTATATGAGTGCCCTGTTTAATTTTGGAATTATTCCGGGTTCGTTTGGTCTTTTTTATACATTAATTGAGTTTCTGGTCATTTAATGTGCATAATTCAAATTTGAACTAAGCACATGCTCCCGTGCACCAAAGTTGGTTCAAAAATCACATGTGTGTCCTCGGGTGAATTTCTACGTCCCATGCAAGAAATGGGAATGAAATTCAAACATCTGGGCATCGTGGCTCGGCCGAGAACATTGAGAAACTTGTTTTTAAAATTCTTGTAAATCTAAAACATGCCTGAAAATCATGAAACTTGGCATGGTGTCATGTCATGGTACTACAATGCTGTGGTGAAAAATTGGCCGAATAGGAACAAGTTTTGGTATAAGCTTCTTGCAAACTGGAGCTTCTCTCAAGAAGGCTCATGGTTCTGAGAGGGAACGTGTCACCTTTGAGTGCGAAACAATATAAGCTGGCCCCCCTTGAGTTTCTTTACAGAGGCAACATAGAACTACATGAGTGCCCTGTTAAATTTTGGAATTATTCCAGGTTCGTTTGGCCTTTTTTATACATTAATTGAGTTTATGGTCATTTAATGTGCATAATTCAAATTTGAACTACAAGCACATGCTCCCGTGCACCAAAGTTGGTTGAAAAATCACATGTGTGTCCTCGGGTGAATTTCTAGGTCCCATGCAAGAAATGGGAATGTAATTCAAACATCTGTGCATCGTGGCTCGGCCTAGAACATTGAGAAAATTGGTTTTAAAATTCTTGTAAATCCAAAACACGCCTGAAAGTCATGAAACTTGGCATGGTGTCATGTCATGGTACTACCGTGTTGTGGTAAAAAAATGGCAGAATAGGAACAAGTTTTGGTATAAGTTTCTTGCAAACCGGAGCTTCTCTCAAGAAGGGTCGTGGTTCTGAGAGGGAACGTGTCACCTTTGTGTGCATAATTCAAATTTGAAATAGAAGCACATGCTCCAGTGCACCAAAGTTGGTTGAAAAATTGTATGTGTCTCCTCGGGTAAATTTCTAGGTCCCATGCAAGAAATGGGAATGAAATTAAAACATCTGGGCGTCGTGGCTCGGCTGGAAACATTGAGAAACTTGGTTTTTTAATTCCTATAAATCCAAAACACGCATAAAAATCATGAAACTTGGCTTGGTGTCATGACATGGCACCAACATGCTGTGGTAATTTTGCTGTACGATTTGCGAAGGTGCACACATTAACAATCAACAAAGTCATTTTGGAACAAGTGTTGTCACGTTACAATCGGAAACACAAGTATTATTGCAACCGTGGGCGTTCTATTTACCATTTACGTGCCGCCACCCGGCCCCCTCTTTTTATTACCTAAGAGGCACCGTGCAGGGTAGCTATTTGAGTACGGGAGGCGTGCGATCAGACCCCTGCGCGTGCTTATTGGGAGGAGAGCCCTTTAAGCTCCATCTGTCGTCCACCTCTCTCCCAAGGTCTTCATTAATGGCGCCCGAGCCTCTGTTTAATGGCGTGGCTACTCACTCGACTGAGATTTAAGAGAGAAAAAATAAAATCTGAAAAGAAAATTTTGCACGGATCTTGATGTAAGATCCGACGGACCTATATAGCATCTACTGCGACTTATAGCAAGACTGATGAATATATAAGGATGACGACAATGGATAATAATTGTCTTACATAATTAGGAAGATAATTAAGAGGCCACATGTGGCTACGCCCGAAATACACAAGGGCAAAAGAAGAAGGAAGACAACGATCTGGCTCGCTGATCTCTACTTTCTTAATGCGTTGCTGCAGGCCACGAGAAGTAGTCTCCGCGGCGAGCGGCGATGGGCTCTGTCGTGTCCTCAAGATGCTACTTGAGTGCATCCACGAATTCCTCCACCAGCCTTTGGCGCTCGATGCGGAGCATGTCATTCTCGTCCATAAGTTTCTTGACGATGATGCCGGTCCTCTTCAACAAGGCACTGGTCTCCTCCTGCTGCTCTGCACTTCGGACGATCTTCGCGCTCAGCAGGTCGCGCTCGGCCGGGAGCCTCTCATTGCCCTCCCTTAGTTGCCGGATGACGCCGGTAGCCTGTTAAAATGAGGCTTTCATGTCGTCCTGCAACCTCGCCCAGCCAGAGATCTGATCCATCTGGCTATGGATGATCGCATGCATGCGCCTGTAAGAGTCGTCGCCTACCCGCGAGACATTTTTCCAGGCCGCCACGGTGCGGCGGAACATTTCTGCTGCATTCACGGCGCGGCAGGACGTCTCTGCTGCTTCCGCGGCGCGGCCGGACCAGTCTGCTGCATCGACGGCGCGGCGGGACCTCCATGCTGCTTCGGCGACGTGGCAGGACTTCTGTGCTGCTACTTCCGCGCGGTGGGACATGTCGGCTGCTTTCGCGGCGAGGCGGGACATCTCTCGTGCTTCTGCTTCCATGCTCGCCTCTCCCTGGTGGTAATCTCTCAATCCAGAACGCCCGCTGGCCATGGCAGACGCAAGGGAAGGATGCTGAATGACTTGTTTGTTTTTGTGGATGAGGAGTTGAGGAGGAATGTGCAGTCATCTTGGCATAGTAGTATTTATAACCGAGTACTAATACACTCCTAAGTGGGAAACCGTTTAGGTTGTGATCGGTGTGAACAGGTTTGCAATTAAATATAGCATGGTAGTAGTAATTTGGAATGTGACGAGACGCAAGCTCAAAATTTATTGATGGTTCTAGTTTCGAACTATTCCCGGATGGCGTAACGTGGGCAATGTTAAGCCTTAGTGATGGCGAGGCGCAGAGAAATTAGGATCGGAGGGAGTACTACTAGTAGTACTACTACTTTGATGTGTCGCGTCAACTCGCACAAGTATGCAACATTTCCTGAACAAACAAGCAATAAGTTGTTATACTTCTTATAAGCTGTTATACTTCTTACCCAAAGGATCTTTATATCCAACAGACACAAAATATCCATTCGACTGTTGGAAATTACTTTAACTGCTGATCTGATGTCGAAGTAATTGCTGCATCGCCACCAAAAAACACCATCTCTTAAGCTTAAGTAGACCAAGCTAACCCCTATATTAGCATATTAGTAAGATAAACATAAGGCACTATAGAATCATTTAGGACGTGAGCTTGTCAATCTGAATGTGGAGGGACACCATCTTAGCCCTGGCCAGCAGCTTGGGCGGAACTATGAAGAAGGTCAGCTCCTGCACGGTGACGTCGCCGGGATCCTTGCTGCTTATCACCTCCATTTCCACCTTGACGGCGTCGGTTCTGCCTTTTTGCTCCCCCGGCGGGCCGTTCGCCCACAGCTTGGCCATGTAGTGCGGCAG
This sequence comes from Triticum aestivum, assembly GCF_018294505.1. Classification (NCBI taxonomy): domain Eukaryota; kingdom Viridiplantae; phylum Streptophyta; class Magnoliopsida; order Poales; family Poaceae; genus Triticum; species Triticum aestivum. Next base: position 344,645,825 of record NC_057805.1, read on the forward strand.
TGGGGACGCCCCCGCTCTGATGCAGACGACCGACATGGCGATAGGCGCGCCGATGTCGAGCATGCCGCCGACCAAGAAAAATGCGCGGCCGTCCTCCTTTGCGAACAGCAAAAGCGGTGGCTCCGACAATGGCACTTGCAGGTGGAGCACCTTGCTATACTGGATCCTATGCACGGGCATGGGATGCACGATGCTGATGTGGTGGGAGAGCGCCAGCGGCGTAGCCACAGACGGGCATGGGGCATTTGCAGGGCGCGAGCGGACACACGCTCTGGTGATCGGCGAGCTTGTGGTAAGTGACGTAGAGCCCACATCCTTCGTGCGGGCACTCCACCCTCACTCAGGAGAGGACGACATCCACCGCCGTGTTCCGCACGTCGAAGCCACCGCCACGCTCGCACTTCTGGCACTGTCACTGGTTCCTGGGGTGCTCGACGCGGCAGTCCGCGCAGGCCAGGTGCCCTCCCTTGCACTGCACAAATCAATCGAACTGCACATCAATCAAGAAACATGCACCTTGTTCGATCAGCCGAACGGACGAGGTGTATTCGAACCTCATACACTTGAGGCTTCAAGGGGCAGAGGCACAAGGGGCAGTGGAGCAAGGTGAGGTCCTTCGAGACCATAGAGAGCTCCATCGTCGGGTCCTATTCCGTCGGCATGATCTCGCCCTCCTCGTGCACAACCATCTCCCGCTTTAGGGCCGGGGGATTACAAAGCTTTACCGTCACATATTCATACTACTTCATGGTGCATTAAATCAACACATGCAAGTATCAAAAGGAAAGTCACGGCATGCATGCATGCGTTGTAATTAATGCATCGGTAAACGCAAATTATTGAAATATATCGAGTGCAGTGCTTTGATGTGTCGCGTCAACTCGTACAACAACGAGAAGTTTGATTAAAATGCCCTCTCCCTCGCGGACTGAGCTCCGGTGCCTTAACTGCACCTGCCTTTGGCTGTATGACAGGTGGGCCACCCACCTGTTGGGCCCATCTGTCATACACGCAAAGGCAGGAGTAGTAAGTCAATGAAGCTGCGTCCCTCCCTCGCCCATGAGCGTGGTGGCTCGCAGGACTAGGAGAAGCTTTCGCTACACGCTCTCCCTCCCGCACGCGGTGGACATGCAGTAGTTCATTCGGTGTCAGATGGCCAGAAGCATACTGTAGTACTCCACTGTAGGAGTACTCCATCATTGTTCGACTTCCCGAAGAGGCGAAGAGCCAAGCACAGCCCGGACACTCGTGTGGCAGTCTCATGTGTAGAGTAGTCTAGGATAGCGTGTATAGTGCCTCTAAGCTTAAAATCGTTGGGGTCAGCTCCATGCTATGAGGCCGTCTCGAAGCATTTTTTGATTAAAGTAATCTTCTGGTCCTACCTGTCATCCTGGTGATTGTAGTTTGCACGCTCATCTGGTCAAGACAGGAATATATATTTTAATTTGTGGTGGGGTAAATGTTAGAGGTTGCAGCAAATATATTGTACACTACGGGTCTTTTAGCCAAGTTTAGAGGCAAGCATCACATCAATCAAGAAACCTGCACCTTGCTCGATCAGCCGAATGGACAAGGTGTATTCGAACCTCATACACTGGAGGCTTCAAGGGGCGGAGGCACAAGGGGCAGTGGAGCAAGGTGAGGTCCATCGAGACCATAGAGAGCTCCATCGTGGGGTCCTGTTCCATCTGCATGATCTCGCCCTCCTCGTGCACAACCATCTCTTGCTTTAGGGCCGGGGCATTACAAAGCTTTACCGTCACATATTCATACTAGTTCAAGGTGCATTAAATCAACACATGCAAGTATTAAAAGGAGAGTCACGGCATGCATGCATGCGTTGTAATTAATGCATCGGTAAACTCAAATTATTGAAATATATCGAGTGCAGTGCTTTGATGTGACACGTCAACTCGTACAACAAGAATTTTGATTACTACAATGCCCTCTTGCCTTAACTACACCTGCCTTTGGCTGCATGACAGGTGGGGCGCCCACCTGTTGGGCCCACCTGTCATAAACGCAAAGGAAGGAGCAGTAAGTCAATGAAGCTGCGTCCCTCCCTTTCCCATCAGCGTGGCGGCTGGCAGGACTAGGAGAAGCTTTCGCTACACGCTCTCCCTCCCGCACGCGGTGGACATGCGGCAGTTCAATCGGTGTCAGATGGCCAGAAGCATACTGTAGTACTCCTCCACTACAGTAGTACTCCATCATTGTTCGACTTTCCGAAGAGGCGAAGAGCCAAGCGCAGAAGTATACTGTAGTACTCCTCCGCTATGTGATGGTGTAGGCCAGAAGCATACTATAGTCTGCTTCTGGCCATCAAATGTCCCTCCTTTCCAGTTTATAGGGCTTATCTCAAAATTTTAGTTTCCCCATTTTATAGTTTCAATTTGGTTGTTCCCCATCACATGTTCAGATTTCAAGGTGCAATAAATCATTGCATGAAAGTATTAAGAGAAAATTGACCAATGCAAGTAGTTTATGCATGCATGCATGCATTGCAATTAATGCATTGGTAAACACAATTTTTGAGGAAAACAAGCGCATTAATTGAGTGGTTTTGCAAACTACAAAAATTGTTCCACCACTCACCATCTACCTTGGTTGGTGAGATTTTTGAATTGAGCCCTATAAACCGGAAAGGAGGTAGTACTATCGTCTTGAAATTTACGAAGTCACCATAGGCACCTCGTCGTCGACGGGAACATCTCCTGACACGCGATAGACGCGAGCGGCAGTCGCCTCCATAGGTCCTTGAATGTCAAGGAGGGAGAGGGTAGCGGTTCCCGAGACGTTGAATGGTCAATGATGCATCCTCAATTACATGCAGAGGGAATTAATTGGAGAAGCATAATAGAGCCAACACGATGTGAATGCAACAGAGTTTGGACTCTCATATAAAGGCGCCCCACCACTCAAATCCATCTACTCCTAGTCTCTGCGCAACACTGCTCAGTCCAATCCAAGACCAAGTGACCAGAAGCCACAAGCACCTATGGAGGCGATGGACGCGAGCGACAGTCGGCTGTGCCAAGTCATCCAAGGCGCCGGCCTGCGGCCCCACACCGCGGCGTTTCCAGACGGTGCTGGCGAGCGCCGGCGTCATAGCCCTCGCCGACACCGGCTTTGCCTCTCGCATGGACGACATGATGGTCAACTCCATCCGCAAGTTCACCGCCGTCAAAAAGCGCGCGGACGACATTGCCGTATTGCTCCAGCCCGCGCGCCCAGGCTCCTCATTGCCTGCCACCCTCATTGGCCTCCATGGCGACGAACTCTTTCAATCCCTAGTGGCCCTGCAGGTGCCGGAGGTCACGACGAAGAATGTGCACCTCGAGGCCGCGCTCGCCGCACAACGCCTCACCATGCAAGAAACCGTCGACCTGCACATCCACGTCTACGAGGAAATCGTCTACATAGGCTGCTACAAGGCCAGCGAGGACAGAAAGATGTTGGCCTTCCTCCAGCGGCTGGAATCTTTGGACGCCATTTTTCATAAGCACGTCGACCTGGCCACGAAAGCCGCTGCTACTTAGCGGCCGTTCGGTGGGCCGGCGCCCTGAGTCGAGGAGGTTGATGTCGTCGATGGATGCATCTCTTCTTCTTGCCTCCTGTAACCAGCACTGCATCGCCTTGTGGCCTTAATGTTTTATTAGTATAGTACTCCCTCCGTTCCCAAATATAAGTCTTTCTAGAGATTCCAGCAAGTGACTACATACGGAGCAAAATGAGTGAATCTACACTCTGAAATATGTCTACATACATCCGTATGTTGTATTCAATTTGAAATATCTAAAAAGGCTTATATTTAGGAATGGAGGGAGTATATGGCATTTTTATTGGAGTCGTAACGTTTTCACTGTGAGGTGGGGCCGCAGTTGAGCAAACCGACCATCCGCAAATCCTCACCCTGCCCACCGGGCATCGGCTGATTTTAGAATTAGAAGAGAGAAACGAGGGAGAAGAGCTAGCTGTAGCATAGACGCTGTTGTCAGATGGGACTCGTGTTGATAGAATAGGAGTACTGAGCACTCGTACCTCTTTATTTTTAGGGACAAAGTAGTCGTATGTCTAGTACCACTAGTTGGGTGCGTGCGACCTATACTTGTCATCACTTTAGGTCACCTTTTCGAACCGCAACTACGCTTCACCGTACATATTTTTTCACGCATTTATCCTCCTATATGTACTCCTAGGCTATTTCCACGTGCTCCCTTTCGCCGACATGTGGGACATAGAGCATCTGGGTCGTAGTGCATGCACGACTCGGAGCATATGCCAGGGTACTTTACATTTCAGACCTCACGAATTACATGCAAACCCCCCGCAGAAGAATAAATAAATAAATGAATTACTACATGAAACCGGATTATTTTCGTAGAAACCGGAGCACGTTCATTAAATTTTGGACATAACACGTTTATAAAAAACGACCGGACCTAAACCAGTCTAAGGGCCTCTTTGATTCGCAGGATACTGAAAACACAGGAATGGGGAAAGTATGATGGCGATGAACCGAGACGAGGAGAACTCTAACTCAGTTAGAGGTTAGAGTTAGATTCTAACCCTGAACTAACTCTAAACCAAAGAGGTGGATGGATGGCAGGGTTAGATTGATAATAAATGTTCTTTCTCAATCATTTGACTACTTTGGACCCTATGTCCTGCCGGATTTGGTGTGGCCGGCTCTTGTGTGGCCTCCTCCCGCTCACAATTGACATAAACGAACCATCTTTACAAATCAAGCATGCAAAACATCCTAAATTTTACTTTGTCCATACAAATGAGATATCCCACTTAAACATACAAGTCGTCAATCAAGCTTCACAACAAAAAATACACTCCATGAAACAAAGCATGCGCTAACTCATCACGGGAGTCATTCACGATAGGGAGGGAGCCCGGAGCCCCTCATGCACCCAGGGAGGAGCTCGTCAACGTCACTCTGGAGGAAGGCTCTGTAGAGCCCAAGCTCCGGGAACCCCTCCGATGTCGGCGCTTGCGAGTTGAGGTCGACACCGGCATGGGTAGCAGGGCCACTTGCCGACGACTGCGAACCGCTTTGGGCCTCTAGAAATAATGCAAGCCTGAAACTGAAATACCTAGAAAGGTGAACTGAATCTTTGAGCCTCTAGAAATAATGCAAGCCTGAAACTGGAATACCTAGAAAGGTGAACTGAATCTTTGGGCCTCTAGAAATAATGCAAGCCTGAAACCGAAATACCTAGAAAGGTGAACTGATTCTTTGGACCTCTAGAAATAATGCAAGCCTGAAACTGAAATACTTAGAAAGGTGAACTGAATCTTTGGGCCTCTAGAAAGATTTATTACCTCCTCAATCAGCATCAAACAATGCCATGCGTGCACCACAAATCTACACCAAGTTTAATCAGGATCTACTTTTCCAAATCAGAATTAGCGCTAGAGCGAGCAAGATCAGTGATATGGCTGTGTGACAGAGAAGGAACAAAAAAACTCATCCCTCTCGCGACCTCCGTGGTAGATGTGCCACCGCCGCGCACGACAGATGGAGAAAAACGACCGGTGAAGGGGGTGCGGAGCGAGCTTCGAAGGCCGGAGGGAGAGGGCGGCCGGAGGAGGGCGGCGGAGGCCGGAGGGAGAGGGCGGCCGGAGGAGAGAGAGGGCGAGCGGTGGAGCAGCGCTTGTGCGGGCGGCCCGATGGGGAACAGAGAGGAGTCGTGTGAGGGGGGGAGGAGGGAGCGATCTGGTGCGGGCAGGGGAGATTTTTTAGTTCTCTTTTAGTGGGCCCGAGGAGAACTAACCCAATTAGAACCTCTCCACCGGGCTAGTTTATCTAGCTGGGTTAGAGCAAACTATCTCAAACTAACCCCTCCTGTTTGGATAATTTGAGGCTATTTCAACCCAAACTAGCTCTAACTCAGGGATCCAAACAAAGAGGAGTAGTACTGTACATGCTACATTCTAGACCGTAGCACATTGTTTTTTATGGCCATATCACCACATTGTTTTCTACTACTGGTTCACTGGGCTACCATGGTTCGCACTGCTGGTTCACCGGGCTGTCGTGGTTCGCACTCCTCCGACGTGAGTAGTAGTACTACTAGTATATACCACATGATTCTTTGCTCCTTCTTACTACTACGTACTTCACCGACATGTGGGAGAGCCAGCATCCGGGTCGACGTGTCATGCACTAGATTAGAGTGCGGAACGGAAGGGGGGCATCACCCCAGTCGTACCGCCAGTAATTCATGACTATAGTGAGTAGTCATATCACAAGTCTTTCCAGCAGTAACGCGCTGTCAAATCGCACAGCCAGACCTTTCCAACAGTAAGTAAGTTGAATCCGCTACTCCCTCACCCTCCTCGCCTCTTTGTCAAACCGCCTACGCGAAAACTGTCACGCGTACTACCCAGGAAAAGCCCGGCCCTCAACTTTTAACTACGCGAAAATAGTTCGAGCTTGTTCGTTCTATATAAATACTAGTACTGTATGTTTATTCACCCGTGGGGTTGTTCAATGAATGGAGGGCCGGGGAGCACGAGTGAACAATACTACTACTAGTAGTAAGTAGGAGTCGTACAGTTAGTCACCTTAAATAGAGAGTTTCTTTTCTTTAATGCCACGTACACAAATTGAAACGCTTGTTGTGGAGAGAAAAAGATAATCACTCCACTATATATGTACGCAGGGGCCTGAGCGCTTGCTTTACTAGTGTTGCTCTCTTCATTCTCTCATCCTCTCCAGAACTAAACAAGACAGCGGTAGCGACATTTTCTCTCTGCTCACCGCTGGTCACAGATCCGGCCGGATCCCTTCGGCCGGTGTGTGTAGAGGACTAGGTGCATCGTTCACGCGGTCATCGCCGGCGAGGGAGGAAACCCACAGCTGCCGGAGGGGCCCGATCCTCTGCCCGTGTCGTTCTCTCCGACACAGCGCCGGCTCGGGAGGTCCTCCGACCCTTCTTCCTCCCTGCCGTATTGTGCACGGATCCGACCTGCCGCCACCGACATCCCGACGACCCTTAGGTATAAGTTTTTCGAAAGCGGCCTTGCTCTACTGCCCCAGCTCCCCACGTGTCTGCATGTGTATCTTTTTCTACTCCCATAAGCTTTTCCAAAGCCACCTAAATTTTTAGTATTATTAGAGGTAAAGATACTTCATGCATTCGAATCTAGGACTTGGTTCAAACAATGAAGAAAGGGGAAAGTTGTAGCATGATTCAAAGAGGAAATAATAGGGTGAAAGTAGTAGAGACCGGATACCCAACCGGTCTCTTGGTTGAAAAGGGAAATAATGGGAAAATACAGTACTAATTGGATAAGGAACAGATCTATTATTGGTTGAAAAAAGGATAGAAAGTGGCGGCTAGTGGACAAGTCAATAGAGTATGTCCAGGATTAGATTTGCTGCCCTCACATAGTAAAAGGTCTCCAGGATTAGATTTGCTGCCCTCACATAGTAAAAGGTCTCCAAGATTAGATTTGCTGCCCTCACATAGTAAAAGGTCTCCAGGATTAGATTTGCTGCCCTCACATAGTAAAAGGTCTCCAGGATTATATTTGCTGCCCTCACATAGTAAAAGGTCTCCAGGATTAGATTTGTTGCCCTCACAGAGCATGAACAAATTCGGCATCACCACTTTATGCCTCCTTGTAGGTACATTGTGCTGATGCGTCCACTGTCGCATGTCCTTATACCAACCTTTTGATGTTGTTAATGTAAGGGCGCATGTAAAATGAAGCGATCACACTGTTACCTTAAGGACATGTCTAACCAGTGTTATTGTTAATCTAATGCGTGCAGTGATATGATGCAATTAAACTATGTTACAAATGGTACTCATGTTGTTTTCCCCAGTACGATAAGTAAGTTGCTCCTTTATGCTGCTGAGTATCCTGGTGTCCCCACGGTCCCATGCCCTTAAACCAACTCTTTAGCTGATGTTGGTTTACTGTATCTGGTAAACAAGCAATGCCACCATTAAAGTAATCCCATATTTGACGAATGTCATTGTTGATCGTAATGCTTCCGGTAACATGAAGCATTGCTGACGTTTTAAAATTTCTACTGTCCTTGCGTGATTGCCATGAACATAATTAAGATGCTTCTTTTCATTTCTTGTATGTTTCGTATATTCTTATTGACCAGCAACTGTTTACTTTCTATCTTTTTGTGCAGATAGGGATATCCATTTCACCTTGTTGCTATTGTGACCTTTTGGTGAACTGCACAAATCACTTTTTTTGGAATGAGTGTCTTGTGCAGTTCAACTAAAATGTCACGTGGGCAACATCTCTCAATTTTGGTGGAACTGCACAAAATGGTGATTGGAGTTTCCAAAATCTCCGTCAAATTCTGCTGGTAATCTCGTGCAACATTTTATTAGCCTTTGCAAGATGAGCCGTCACTGTCACCACAATGGCACTTTATTTTAGTGGAACTTCACAATAGGATAAGCAAATTATAGTTGCACCTTACATGAGCCGGACAGCCAACCTTAATGTTCCTCAATTTTAGTGCAACTATTAAATAGAAACCTGCTAGCTCACGAGAGAAAGTACTTCTTGTTAGCTGAATGATGCAATCTTTTCTTCATTTTAGGTGAACTGCAAAAAAGGCGCATGAATTGAATCACGGAACTCTAGGCTGGCGTCATCCGAGTGGAGCTGCAGGTTGAGTTCAAGGAGTGCCATTATTATAGTAATCATGCTCTTCTTATTTGTGCTGTGCAAACAGGAATACTCAACTACAGATGTTGTGACGGTCAAGAGCATTTGCCAAGTTCTTGGGTTGTATGACACGACTAGCTAAGATGGATTTAATCGCAATATTCACTTTATCAAAAGTCTCTAATGGGTTGGTTCTGAATTTTGCAAGCTAGGAATCAATGAGATGTGTAGACATCTTTGTTGTACTTATTATTTGAATCTTATTTGTTGGTTCTAAATCTTGCAAGCTGGGAATCAATGAGATGTGTAGGCATCTTTCATGTACTTATTATTTGGATCTTATTTGTTGGTTCTGAATCTTGCAAGCTGGGAAACACGGCATGATGATGCAGAGGACAACAACCATAACAAACAGTTCAAACTTGGTAGTATTATCTGTGTGTAAGTGTGACAAATATGCTGATCGTGTGCGTCCTGAGAATAATAATTCTAATTGTTGTGCATGTTGATCCTGTGGCACTGATAGAACGAGCCAATGCATTGCTTGTTTTAAGAATAAATTTCTATTAAAGCTAATTAAATTTAAGTAAAGTGACCACTAACACTTGTTATTACAGTACCAATACAGACCCGCTCGTGAACCGATGTGTGGCCGGAGTAGGTTTCTTAATGGAGGCATTTGAATGCGCCGAGGGTGCGCCTTCTGTCGGGCGTGCAGTGGGTGAGGGAGGGGTAGTAACTGTTGTCGCCTGTACACACTCCGTTTACTATTGAATCCAGTTCCCCAAGAGCTGAAAAACGAACTGCTGCCACCACCTACCCACTCGTTCACTTGAAGAGACTCCAATGGCGATCCGAGGGGTGAGCCTGCTGGATATGGACTTCAGCAAGGAGTTCACCTTTGAGTTCGTCGTTCAGTCCCATGGCTGCACCAAGTTGAATGTCTTGTACACCAACGATCCGGACTCGGTGAAGCTCTGCCTCGCCGAGTTCAAGTAGTACCTATAGGACGAGAAAACACAAGGTCGCAGGACTAGACCTTGTGCCCATCCATTCGTCTCCTGATAGGGACCAGCGGATCGCCGCCGCCCAGGTATGTACGGGACGAGGTTCTCGTCTACCACTGCTACAGGGCCATTAGAGTTTGTGGAGCATTCGCCCGTTGCATCGGCAGCGTCGACTGCACCTTCACTACGGTGGAGAGAAGGAAGAACGTGACGATTCGGCCATCTGGTGCAACAAGCTTGTCGACATCCAGAAGCAAAACAAGATCATCGGCAACGGGTAGGAGAAGGAATCTGTGGTTGACCTCGCCGAGACCATCATCGACCCCTGATACGCCGACATGAAAGTAGACAACGATACCAAGGACCTGAACATGTGGGAGGTACCTCTAAATATAGCCTACATAACCTACGCGGCCAAGGATGCATACGCATGCTACGACATGTACACGCGGATCTTGGACATGAGGGCGTGTGTGCTTCCCGTAACCGACGGGTACACGGACAGCCGCAGCGTCATGATCAAGCGTGCCAGGAAGGTCTAGATGTTGTACTTTATCTGTTTAAGCACCTTTATCATCTGAGTGTTTCATGCATTAGCCTGTGTGTCGTAATTATCAGTTTTGTCTGAAATATTTCTTTTAAGAACCCATTAACCTGTTTGCTTTTTTAGTGGCTATTTGCTTATGTACGTAACTAGTTCACTCGTCCGTTTCAAAAAAAAACTAGTTCACTCGGCTGCCGTGCTTTGAATCTCCTTCCTCCCAACATATTCCCCTTCTCAGGTGGACCCAGCAGGTCTAGTACACAGACATATGGGACCAACCACCTATCCATTTGTATTTCTTTATTTTGTTCAATCTTTCATCCTCTTCCTATACAGCGGCTGGCCATCATAGCCTATGGCGTTGGCCAGGCCATCCCTCTACTCCCACACATTGTCTAGCGGCGGCAGCTCCACCGGCCCACCCTGCACCCGAACAAGTCAACCCTCGTACTCCCCTCCGCATGCGTCTTCCCCTGCTCTAGTTTGTTCGGTTCGAGGTCTCGACGTCGTCCTCCACCTTGGTGCTCTCGCCGCGGCGCCGCCGTCTGTCATTCCCAACATGGTCAGCAAAACAAGAGGAATCGGGAGACAACTGTTCGTCGAGAGGCTGACAGTCCCGGGCCCACCAGGTCCATGGCCTAGGTTTTGTTGTTTAACATGGGCAGCCCACGACATGTTTCAACATTTTTTTGGATCCAGCAGGTATCAAGCGGCCTCTGGGCCTCCCAACCTAGCTTGTCTATAACATCAGCAACCCAGTTATGTTTGTTTTTTGAAGACAATGTACAGCTCAGTTCTATTTTTCTATAAGAATGCAAAATTGAACCTATGTTTTCTTTAAGAATGCAAAACTGAACCTATATTTATATCTTACTAGCAAAAGTGCCCGTGCGTTGCAACGGGAGAAAAAATGCATGTCCAGAAAAATGATACAAGACCCTCACATGTATATAACCTCTATGTCAACACGGCGCCCCACCATGTTGGTGTCACCGCTTATCCTCCTTTCCATCCTCACAGTAGCCGAGACTAAGGGTTGTATTCACGGACACTAGCTTGTCAAACAAGGACGGTTTCAGCCCGGCGGCGTCGATGACGAGTGCTAACTTGTCAACACATATTGTGGGCTGATGGTCTTTGCTAAATCAAGTACTAATAATATCACTTAATTGGACCAATAACATAACTTATGTTACATAGCCCAGAAAAATATTATTGCAAAAAGGTACGGATTGAAAAAAATTGGTTCACAATCATTAACTGGAAAATATATTATGACAATGTTTGTCGTATATATGCACGCAGGGGATCAATATTTTGCTTTAAAGTTCTATGAAGTGTTTGTGGCTCATGCCACATTACAATTAGAAGAAGAAAATCTTGTCATCTGTAGGTGGGGGCTAGCACTTTGGGGAAGTTATACCCTCGAGATTCACTCTCAAATAAAATTCAAAAGTGCAAAAACAGATCTAACAGTAGTCACAGTACAACTTGGCAGCCTCCTCGTTTATTAACTTGCCGTTGTTTTGATGTAGATTAGGCACCAGCCTCTCTAGCTATGAAAACTCAAAGTACGTACTAAATGAAATCCTTCTCAACTGTGTTTCTGCTTCCACAATAATCAAAAAACTTTTTCTAGCAACATCAACAGTCAATACATTTTATTTGTGCAGACAGAAATGCATATCACAATATTGTTACTCCACCCTCTCGAGAAAATACATCATTGTGAATTAGTGGGTTGCACATAATTAGTGTCACATCATGGATTTAAGTCGGGTGGAATTTAACATCGTGTAAACTCGAGTGCAGTACACCCAAGAGTAGAAATCCACTCATTTCTCATCTAAATCCACCTTGTATCTTTGGTACTGCAGAAATAGATCACATCAATTTATAAGCAACAAATTATCTAAATTTATAAGCACCAACATTATCTATGCTCTCTTATCTTTAGATGTGCAATAATCAACAAGTCCCGTCATGAACAAATTCACCGCAACCTCACCTCTCTGTACAACCACGTGAGGCTTGATCTTGCTGGAGAGCAAGTTTACTGCAGCCTCAAAATCTTCACATAATCTTGTTGGATAACACATGCACGTACACTTTCTTACTGAAAAGAAATTTGGTACTGCAACCCTTGTGATTTAGGCAAGTAACAGTAACATAGTGCTGAGAAGTAATATCCTCACTCTAATATAATAACAGTGTCAACATTATTTCTGAGAAGTGAGGGGAAAACTAAACTGAAGATCAAACCCCATTACTTGTGATTTTCAATACAAATGAAAGGTGCAATATAATAACAATATAATACTTTGACAGGAGTAATGGGAGACTGAATGGCATTTTCAGATTAACCTGCATATATATGAATGAGCATAATCCATAGCAACAGAACAAATAGTTCCGTGTCACTATTAAGAATATCTTCTGCTTAAATTGTGACTTCATCTGCATCAGACATCTGAACCCGAGCTTGCTTGATATGCTGGATAGCCATGGTGCAGTTGTGCAATTTCTTTTTATGTGTACCTGATGGAGCGATCACTTCCTGAAATAAAGTATAGTGTCATAGTAATAGCAATAAGCATCATGATAATGTGGGAGCTGAACAACTCTACATAGAGTTATGGCATCATGGAGACGTTGAAATAAATTTCCTATAGTGAAAACATACTCTGACAGCGCAACCTATAAGGAAAGCTTAATTGGATTATTCACCAAATATTCAAAAGAAACTTATAACCAAAACATAAGATGTCAAGAGTTCAGAACTATGTGGAATAGTTATTGTTCTTTTGAGATAATTATTGCATAGTTGTAGAGCACAATAATCATGTTGCTAATTCAGTTTGTAGCCCATGGCTGATAGGCGCGTCAGGAGAACACCTTCTGCATGAAAGGTTCTTCAATTGATGAAGAAGTAAAAGAACACACAACCAGTTGAATAAAATATATGCAGGTTTCTCAGTGGAAACGGCACCTATGGAATCACTGGGATCCCTTCTACGGTTGGCGGGCGCGAGGTTGTGCAAAGAGCAGGTCTGACAGGAAGCACACGGATCGTTTACCCAGGTTCGGGCCGCGAAGATGCGTAATACCCTAGTCCTGCTTTGGTGGATGTATTAGAGTGTTCTTGTGTTCTTGAGCTAGCTACGGGGTGTAACTTGCCCAAAAGATGCGAATCCTCCTCCTGGTCGCCTCGGGCCTCCTTTTATAGGCAAAAGGGGTCGCCACAGTGGCACACAGGAGGTGGAAAGGTGTACAGTGGACGATTCTATCCTCTGGCACCGTCGCAAAACGCATTTAATGCGCTGCTGACGGCCCCCTTGCTTTATCGGGGACGGCAAGGAAGCACGTCCCAGCTGTTGCCGCCTCTCTTGGCTTTTGACACGCGCCCGAGCTGAAGAGCCTTGCGGCGCCACATTGGCTGGCTCCTGGGCTGGCGCGGTGGTGGAGCCTTCACGAAGGTCTGCATGCCACCACGCAGGTGCTTGCTGGGTCGGTGTAGAGGCCGCCCGTCGCCACGCAGGTGCCTGCCCAGCTGGTTGAGCTAGCAGCTGCTTGGGGACGGCGGTGGAGTCTTGGCAAGCGCGGGCCTGGCTGTGGCCCCGCTGATGCCCTTGCCAAGGGTCTTGCCGGGGGCTCGGCAAGGGTCTTGCCGGGGGCTCGGCAAGGGTCTTGCCGTGTCGTTGCAGTCGTCCCCGGCAAGGCGCTTGCCGGGGGTCTTGTGGATTTCCTCGGCTAGGATCCCGCCGAGGGTCGTCGTCTTCTGGTACTCATCTGATCTCGTGTATTTATGATCTTCACAAAGATCTGCATGCCACCACGGAGGTGCCTCCCGAGCCCTAGTCCCAAGGTAGTTGTTGGAAGTGGAACCCTTGGGCTCAAGGAAAGTGCGCTCCATTGGCGTTAGCCAAGTTGCCCCGGCAAGGCTCCTATCGGGGCTGCGGAGGCCGCCCCGACAAGGGTCTTGGTGGGGGGGGGGGTCCACCTCGCCCTCTTGCTCTTTGTGTTTCTGGTCTTGGCGTTGCCTTGGTTGTCTTGTGCTTCGGCTTCTCTCCGGCTTCCCTCCTCTGCCCTGCTAAGTGTCGAAGCGGCGCGCGGCTCTGACTGCCCGTGCACAAGTAAAGGGGTCAAAAGGAGAGCCCCAACTTTTGTACACCGACATGAGCCCCCGGGTCTGGGCCACACATAAGCGCGACGCATTGTTGGGCCAGGCCCAGAACGGTGCGCAGGCAGGCGGGGTGGATTTTTACCGTAGTAACTTTTCGCTCGCTGCGCTTCCCCACGACCCACGTTGAACGCGCGACGTGGAGGGTCGTGCGCGACGTGGGGGTCATGCGTGGGGTGGTCTCCGCACACATGCGTCACATCGTGGTAAAGAGGCGGCTCGCGCCTTCCCCATAAAAAAGAGGGAGGCGCAGAGGCGCCGCTCATTTACTGAGTGGACTCGGGTCGTGGTCTTCAAGGCGCCCGTGCCCCACGATCACGGGGTGGGGAATGGTTGCCTCACCTGTCTCCTCGATTCTGCTTGCTCGCCACATGTCCCGCATGCAGGTGGCAGGCGACGGAGGCGGGAAACCGGGCCATCGCCGATTGGGGCAGCGGGTCGGTCCCGATTCCCTGCGCCCCCAACGGTTGGATTGGTTGAGTGGGACGGACGAGCCCCTACCCCGCTCCTCTATAAGAAGGGGAGCGGGATGCCATCCCGCATTCTACCAGCATTCGTCTCTTTCCACTTCCACTCCTTTCTTCCGTCTGCCATGGCGAGAGGGGGCGCAGGTCCTTCAACGGTGGCGGCGAGGGTCACTGCTCGACAGCGCGCCCCTCCTTCCCAAGAGCCTGCGGTGGCGGAGCCGGCCACAAGAGGAAGGGGGAGGGGCGAGGCCGAGGTCGCCGTGGCGCTCGGGGAAGAGGGGGACGGGGCGGTGCGCCAGCCTTGCCCCCGCCAGCGATGCCTCCCACGATGGAGGGCCACGTCAGGGACCAGCCCTGTGAGTTCTTCATCAGGCTGCGCCGGCCACCGCGCCACCGTCTCCGTTTCCCTACCCCATTTGCTCGGGAGATTGAGCTCGATCCGCCCCAGACCCTCAGGCTGCACATGAGGGGCTGTGGGAACGCTGGCACACGGGTCGACATCGGCTTCCCCGCTCCTCACGTCATGTTCCTCCGTCGCGGATGGAAGACATTCGCTCGCATCCACAGCTTGACGGCGGGGCTCATCCTCTACTTCCTGTTAATGGAGGGCGGCCTGCTCTCCATCAAGGTCTTTGGAGATCTTGGAACTCGCCTGAAGTGCTGCGTGGAGAGCTCCTCCGACGATGAAGATTCCTCTTCAAGTGGGAGTGACGAGGAGGACAGCGATAGTGACGACGAGGGTGCCGGGCAGCAGGACGCCGACCCCGACTCCGACTGACCGTGTCGTCCCTCCCTTGGCCACGCACCCTGCCGAGGGCCTTCCTCGTCAAGCTCTCCATCGGCGCGTTCCCCGTTGCCTCCTTTGGTGGCTGGCGTAGGAGGACCGGAGAAGGCGAAGAAGGTGGGTGGCGGCCGTCAAGTCGGAGTACGCGGGCACCGACGCCTTCGTCGCGTATTGCCGACCCGCTGCCTCATCTTCCAGCTCCCCTCCCGGCACCGGGATGTTCTCTTGGTGCCTTCTGCTCCTTGTACCTCGCCTAGGCGCTCTCTTTGCCCTCCTGCTACCTTGTTCCATCTTCTGAGGAGAGGTACAAGAAAGGGATTATGGGCATCTTATCTCTTTTTAGTTTGTAAGCCTGCGGGCACTTGTTAGATTTAAAACTTGTAATCCCCTTGCTCATGTTTTTCATCCCGTATGAACTGTACCTGTATGGGATGTTTTTAATGAAAAAGGGTGCTTGCCGGGTTTTTGTGCGTGAGCGAGGCCCATGCCAAGGAGTGAATCCTTGTTATTTTTAAGATAAACATTGACGCCCGGCAACAGGCCTTGCCGTCCCTTTCTTCAGCCGACCATTCTCACGCTCTTGGCGGAGGCAGGGGTGAAGTAGAGTTAGGCCCTTCGTTCATTTCCTCGCCATCGCGACTATGACCCGATTCCGACCCAGGGACTTGGGTACAGGAAAAAACGGGGAGCACGGTGGTTCAGGAGTAAAACGAGGTTTCATACGCCCCAACTTCATACGGGAATGCACAACAGAGGATGAAAGACTTATCCGAATCCGCAGCCCCCGGTAGCTTTGGCTTGCCGTGGTTGGATTCTTGTATGTGCAGCCCCCGGCAACCTTGGCTTGCCGAGGTCGGAGCGCCGGTCTCATTCTCTTTCTTCCAAATAGCTCAGCAGAAACATCCATGTAACCTGTGAACCAAAGAGGATGGAAAGGAACAGAGAGACGCACACTTGACCTCTATGCTAGGGGTTAGTCGCCGCTATGCACTATCAACCCTAACCGAGGGAGAGACTTAACCTAGCATGCAAGCTATAACTTAGGGCGCCAGTGCTTCATTTATTTATGCTCAGGGTCTGCGCCTGGCTTTGTATAGAGGGTTACATGCCTTGCTGGCAAGGCTTGTACAAAAGGTGGTTTGGGGCCTGGCAACCGCGCCTTACGGGTAAAACTTGTGAAGATGCTCAATGTTCCAGGAGTTGCTCACTGGAATAGCATCTTCGGTCTCCAGGCGGACTGCGCCAGGCCTGGTGACTCGTATTACCCGATAAGGGCCTTCCCACTTCGGCGTCAACTTGTTGGAATTCTTGGCCGATTGAACGCGCCGAAGAACAAGGTCACTTTCCTCAAAGCTTCGGGCATGAACCTTGCGGCTATGGTAGCGGCGCAAGGCTTGCTGGTAGCACGCTGCTCTCACAGCCGCCCGAAGACAATCTTCCTCAAGGAGTGTTGCGTCATCTTGCCGCAATTGCTCTTGCTCAAGCTCGGCATAAGCGAGCACTCGAGGTGACCCATACATGAGTTCCGTGGGGAGAACTGCTTCTGCCCTGTATACCAGGGCAAAGGGTGTCTGGCCGGTGGCTCGATTCGGCGTCGTTCTGATCGACCAAAGAACCGCCGGCAACTCATCGATCCAGCGCCTTGCACTCTAGTGCAGCTTGTCAAAAGTGTTTGTTCTCAGGCCTCGTAGTACTTCAGCATTTGCCCTCTCTACCTGGCCGTTGCTCCGTGGATGTGCCACGGAGGCGAAATAGACCTTGCTGCCGAGGTCTTGGATATACTGCATGAAGATGTGGCTTGTGAACTACGTGTCGTTGTCGGTGATGAACCTGTTGGGTACACCAAAGCGGCAGACTAGCCCCTTGAAGAACTTGACGGCTGACTGTGCTGTCACCTTTCTCACTGCCTCCACCTCCGGCCACTTTTTGAACTTGTCGATTGCAACGTACAAGTACTCAAAGCCCCCGACAGCGCGGGGGAAAGGACCCAGTATGTCGAGCCCCCGGACCGAAAATGGCCAGGAGAGAGGAATTGTTTGAAGGGCTTGAGCTGGTTGATGAAGCTTCTTTGAATGGAACTGACACGCTTCACACTTGGTTACTAGTGTCGTCGCATCCTGGAGGGCGGTGGGCCAGAAGAAACCTTGCCGGAACGCCTTGCCGGCAAGGGCCCTTGACCCTATGTGGGAGCCACATATGCCTCCGTGTATCTCTGCCAACAGCTCCAGTCCTTCCTCCCAGGGAATGCACTTCAATTTCACACCGTTCGGTCTTTTCATGTACAGGACGTCATCGACGACTGATACATCGCAGACAAATCAGGAAGTTCCCCCGTTTGGAGGAATTGGACGGTATGCCATGCCCATGTCGGAGCCTGGGGCTCGACGGCAAGGACTAAAGGCGTTTCTTCTGCCATGGGAGCAGCTGTCTCTACGGCCAGGGCTTGACGCCCCGCCGGAGTCAGTCGTCCCTCGGCAGGCTCAGTACCCACGGCAACATCCTTGCCGGCGGCCCCAGGGGGCTCGGCGGGAAAGTACCTTTCGGGGCCTGATTTCCTTCGCTTTTTCTGCTCTGTTGATGGTTCGACGGATGGTTTAGTCAAACAAAGCACAAAAGTACTTGGTTCCACAGGCAATTTGAAGGCAGCGCGCTTCACAGGTAATCGGCGACGTCGTTCTCCGCTCGGGCAACGTGCTCCGCTTGTATACTGTCAAACCGCTCTTCCAGCTTCCTCACCTCATCTACGTAGGCCTCCATCAACGGGCTCTGATAATCTTTGTTGACTTGCCTATGACAAGCTGTGAATCACCCCTGACGATGAGCTTCTTAACTCCAAGGTCTGCCGCGATCCTGAGACCTGCAAGCAACCCCTCGTACTCAGCAGAGTTGTTGGTGGACATCTCCCTGGGAAAGTGCATCTGGATTACATACTTCAGGTGCTTTCCGGTGGGTGCATCGAGCAGCACACCCGCACCAGCGCCTTGCAGCGAGAAAAACCCGTCAAAGTACATGATCCAGTTGCGACTTGCTTCCTTGCCGGGGAGAGTGGTCTCCTGGATTTCCTCTTCAGGCGTTGAGGTCCATTCTGCAATGAACTCCGCCAAGACTCTGCTCTGGATTGTCGAAGTACTTTCAAACTTCAAACCAAAGCTTGATAACTCCAAGACCCACTCCACAATCCTTCCGGTTGCGTCTGGGTTGTGCAGTATCCGTTGCAATGGGGGGCGGGTGACGACGGTGATTTCGTGTGCTTGGAAGTAGTGACACAGCTTCCTCGAGGCCATAAGGAGGCCGAAGAGCAATTTCTGCACACCAGAGTACCTTGACCTAGCCCCCTGCAGGAGGGAGCTGACAAAGTAAACTAGGTGCTTCATCATCTTCCTCTTCTGCACCACTTCATTTGATTGCATGGGCCTTGTCCTGATGGCGTCAGACTCTGTCAGGGCCTTGCCTTGCCGGCATCGGGCCCTGCCAGGGGAATTTCTGGTTTGCCATCTGCCAGTCCCGCCGTCGCCACTGCTTCTTCATCGACCTCCCTCTGCGCCACTAGTGCAGCACTGACCACTTGATTCGTCGCCGCCAGATACAACAACAACGACTCTTGTGGTTTAGGCGCAACCAGATTGGTGTAGAGGAGAGGTATTTCTTCAGATCCTGCAATGCTGCCTCGGCCTCTGGGGTCCACTCCATTGGGCCCGCCTTCTTCAAGATTTTGAAAAAGGGAAGGGCACGCTCAGCAGACTTGGAGATGAATCTGCTCATGGCGGCAACGCAGCCAGTGAGCCGACGCACATCCTTGATCCGCTTGGCTGCCTCAATCTGCTCAATAGCCTTGATCGTGTCCGGGTTTGCCTCGATCCCACGCTGTGACACAAAGAACCCGAGAAGTTTGCCGGACAGAACGCCAAAGACGCACTTCTCAAGGTTCAACTTGAGGTTGATCTTGCGCAGATTTGCAAACGTCTCTTCTAAATCTTTTACAAGAGTTGCCTTGTCCTTGGTTTTGACCACTATGTCATCCATATAAGCTTCCATATTTCTATGTAGCTGGGGCTAAAAACCAATTTGGACCGCCCTTGCGAATGTCGAGCCAGCACTCTTCAACCCCAAAGGCATCCGTAAAAAGAAATATGTACCACATGGGGTGATGAATGCTGTCTTCTCTTCGTCTTCTCTTGTCATGAAGATCTGGTGGTAGCCCGAGTAGGCGTCGAGGAATGATAACAGATCACACCCGGCCATGGAGTCAGCAATCTGGTCGATGCGCGGCAACGGGAAGGGGTCCTTAGGACAAGCCTTATTGATATCTGTGTAGTCAATACACAGCCTCCGCTTCCCGTTTGCCTTGCGCACCACCACCAGATTGGCCAACCACGTCGGATGGAGCACTCCCCTCACCAAGCCTGCTGCTTCCAACTTCCTGATCTCCTCTGTGATGAACTCCTCTTGTTCCAAAGCTTGCTTCCTGACCTTCTGCTTGACGGGTCGCGCATGGGGGCAGACAACAAGATGGTGCTCAATCACTTCCCTGGGAACGCCGAGGATGTCGGATGCTTGCCATGCAAACACATAGACATTCGCCCGCAGGAAAGTGACGAGCGCACTTTCCTATTTGCTATCGAGGGTGGAGCTTATGGTGAAAGCCCCTCCCGTGCCATCCTCCTTGACGGACACCTTCTTGGTCTTTGGTGGCGCAGCTCTGGATTTCTTGCTCTTGCCGGTGGAGCTCTCTGGCACGTCCTCGATGGTAGCGCAACACTCCGAAGAGGTGCGCTTGCCGGAGTGGGTGCGGGAGGTCCTGCCGGTCTTCTTCTTCCCTCCCGGGGCTTCAGCGACAGGAGCAAGTGCCTTAGCGGCAGCTGCTGCAACTGCTTCCCGGTAGAGTAGATCGGCGTAGATTAGTGCGTCCTTCTTGTCGCAGGGGACGGTGATGATGGTCATCGGCCTAGGCATCTTCAGCATGTTGTAGGCTTAATGCGACACCGCCATGAACTTGGCTAGTGTCGGGCGACCGAGGATCCCATTGTAAGGCAAAGGGATCTCGGCTACATCAAAGACAATCCTCTCTGTCGTGTAGTTTAACTCGCCTCCAAACGTCACAGGCAATGTGACCTTCCCCTTCGGCTGGCTCCTTCCCGGGTTGACCCCTTGAAACGTGCCCGTCTCCTCGAGGTCTCCGTCAGGAATTTGCAGCCTTTTGATCACAACGGGTGAGATCAAGTTCAGACCGGCCCCGCCGTCAACCAGCATCTTGTTCACCTTGAGGTTGCGTATCGTTGGTGAAACCAACAACGGCAAACACCCGACCGCAGTTGTGCGTCAGGGTGATCCTCGGCGTCAAAAATGATGGGCGTGCTGGACCACTTCAGCGGCTTCTGAGCGTCAAACGATGGCTCCGCTGCTGTGATCTCACGCGCCCACTGCTTGAGCTGGCGGTGAGAAGTGTGCAGCGAGGCGCCGCCATCGACGCACATGGCCTCTGTAGCCTTCTGGAACTCATGCTCGCCGGACTTGTCGTCCTCGTCATGATCGTCGTCTTCCTGCTCCTTGTCGTGGCCCCGAGCGGGCCTCTCTTGCTGGTTATCCTTGCCCTGGCGGCCTCCTTGGCCGCCACGCTTCTTGCCGGATCCTTCGACACCATCCCGACCCTTCTCCTTGTCCCGCCTCTCATACTCGGCTTTTTGCTTCTCAGCAAGCAGCTCGACTTGTCGGTAGTTCTGGAGGTCATGGCCCTTGGTGCGGTGGATCTTGCACTACTGCTTGTCGGAGCCTCCTGGCTTGTCGGCAGCCGCCAAGGCCCGGCAAGCGGCGCACCCGGCAATCTCCTTGCCGGGGTCGTCTGCCTTGGCCTTCTTGGCAGCGCCAGTGTCGTCGGATCCCTCGACGGCAAGCACGGCCTTGCCCTTGTGTTTCCTGTTGCGACGCCGACCCTTCTTCGTCAGGGCGGTGGTGTCTTCATCCCTAGAGTCGGTTTCCGCGCCGGCGTCCTCGCCGGGGTACTTCCTCCCCTCTTTAGCTCGGGCGCACCTGTCGGCCAGAACATAAAGCTCGGCGAAATCTTTAACCTTGTTCATCGCCAGCTCTTCACGCATCTTGCGGTTGCGCACATTCTGATGGAACGCGCTGATCACGGTGGCGGGGTGAACATCTGGGATGTTGTATTGCACCCGGCTGAACCTCTGTATGTACTTGCGCAGGTTTTCACCTTCCTTCTGGGGAATGATGTGCAAATCACTCGCCTGGCCATGAGCTTGGTGGCCTCCAGTTGTCGGCGTTCTGGGAACGGGGGTCCCCAGACTTGCCTGCCTGCGGCCCACAGCATGGCTAGGCAGCAGGCCGTACGGCCCATCTTTGTCAACAAGGCACCCAAGACCCTCACGAGGGTCCAAGCCTCGCGAGGAGGACGACGCAAGACCTCCTCTGGAGTGGCCTAGCCAAGCAGGCTCACGAGGAGCGGAGATATCAAGGCGAGGCAAATCTCACGAGGCTCTCGTGACATGAGCCATGACGAACGGTACCAGGCGGGTGCCAGGCGGGCGCCAGTGCACGCAGCGTCTCTATTTCCTCTTTGGTGCTAAGGTGGCCAGCGCAGGCGAAGAGTACCGAGGCATCAGGCAAAGGTTGCCATATTGGTGCAACAAGACCAAGACCAGGAGGACGGCAAGGCGGAGGTCATCGTGGAGCCCAAGACGGCGTCACCCCAGAGCTTTTAGCAAGCGAAGACCGCTTTTGTCAGGATAGCTTGTACTAGCTACCCCCCTTCAAATTTGCCCACCGTTGTTGGCTCCCTTCCCGCTCGATATTTGGGAAGAGGACCAGGGCCTATATAAGTAGAGCTAGCCACGACAGTAGGAATCAATGTCCTCGCCTCGCGAGGCTTTACCACTATGTCGTCGACGTAGGCCTCCGTGTTTCTCCCGAGCTGTTGGCCCAGGGCGATGTGCATCAGCCGCTGAAAGGTCGCGCCCGCGTTGCGCAGCCCGAAGGGCATGCAGGTGTAGCAGTACACCCCACATGGTGTCAGGAAGGCTGTCTTCTCCACATCTTCCACCGCCATCTTGATCTGATGATACCCTAAGAATGCATCCAGGAAGCACAGCAGGTCACACTCGGCGGTGCAATCGACGATCTAGTCAATGTGCGGGAACGGGAACGGATCTTGGGGGCAGGCTTTATTAAGGTTGGTGAAGTCGACGCACATCCGTTCCTTCCTGCCTTTCTTCGGCACTACGACGGGGTTCGCCAGCCATTCGGGATATCGAACTTCTCGAATGGCACCTGCTGCCTCCAGCTTGCGTGTCTCCTGGACGATGAAGGCCTGCTTCTCGGTGGACTGCCATCTCGCTCGCTGCTTCACGGGGCGTATGTTGGGGCATACCCTCAGATGATGCTGAATCACCTCCCTCGGGACCCCTACCAGCTGATTGGGCTCCCACGCGAATATTTCCTTGTTCGTGCGCAAGAACCTCACCGAGGCCTCCTCTTGACCCGGGTCAAGGCCGGCACCTATGGTAAAGGTGGCTCCCGAAGACCCGTCCTCGTCGACCAGCACCTGCTTGGTTTCCGCCTTGTCTTGGGTGAACAACTGCTTCTTCTTGGTAGGCGCAGCCTCCTTGGCCTCGGGGGTACCGGCGCCGGTGGGTTGTGCTGCCGCCGCGGTCTTGAAGGCAAGCCTGAGTGCCGCCACGACCTCCTTAGTGTCCCCCTTGATGGTGAGGGCGCCCTTACTCCCTGGCATTTTCATGAGGTTGTAGGCTAGGTGAGTCGCTGCCATGAACTGAGCGAGAGCTGGGTACCTGAGGATGGCGTTGTACGGGAGACCGATGCGGGCGATGTCGAAGTCCACCAGCTCGGTGCGGTAGTTTTAGCGTGTGTTGAAGGTGACGGGGAGGCGAATCTGCCCCAGAGAGTGGGCAGCTCCACCACCAACTCCTGAGAAGGGCTTGCTGAGGCTGAGCCGCTCGAGCGACACGTGAAGAAGGATGAAGGCTTCTACGGAGAGCAAGTTGAGGCCGGCACCACCGTCGATGAGTGTCTTGGTAATGCCCACGTTGCAGATGGTGGGCATGTAGAGCATTGGGAGCATGCCCGAGCCGGCGGTGGAGTCGGGGTTGTCTTCTAAGCCAAAAGTGAGGTCGGCCTCTGGCGCAGCCCAACCTGGCGGAGCCCCTGGGCGCTTGGAGGTGGCCCCGATCTGACGGAGGAACGGCTTGACGTGGCGGTTTGAAGGCGGTGCTTGAGAGCCGCCCAGCAGGGCCGCGACTGCGTGGTGCGCCGCCACCATGTAGCGGGCAGCGAAGAGGTAGCGGAGCTCCCCCCAGGACGCCACCATGGATCCAGGGAGGTTGAGCAGCCAGGCGCGCGGCTCGCCGGCGAGGGCCATGGGGAACCAGTTGTCCATGATCTTGTCGTCGCCTCCGGCCTCGAGGACAGCCTCCTCGTATGCTAGCAGGAACGGCGACGGGTCTGCCGCGCCATCGTAACACGGCGGCATCTCCGGCTTGAACTTGGTCGGCCACCGCACCCGTCGTAGGGCGGGGGCCAAGGCTCGGTACCCAGATGCCCCGCTGTCGATGCCGGCCGCAGAGGTGGATGGCGGGGCACCTGCCATGGGGGCGAAGTGCGGCAACGCGGGGCGCAGGCTGGTGGAGAGGAGCTACGGCGCACCCCTACCTGGCGCGCCAAATGTCGGATGTGGGGTTCCGGCAAACCCTTAAGGTTCGAACTCTGGGGTGCGCACGAAGTCTTTCCCTCCTACCGATCCACGCCCTAGCTCACTAAGATCTTGCGGACGAACTCGACCAACTCGCAACACAGAAAGACAAGAGATTTATACTGGTTCGGGCCACCGTTGTGGTGTAATACCCTACTCCAGTGTGTGTGGTGGTGGGTTGCCTCTTGGGCTGATGTTGAACAGTACAAGGGGAAGAACAGCCTCCTGAGGTTGAGGTGTTCTTGTGCTTGCCGAACTTGTGTGAGTGAGGACTCGATGCCCCTACTGTGGTAGCTAGCTCTACTTATATAGGCCCTGGTCCTCTTCCCAAATATTGAGCGGGAAGGGAGCCAACAACGGCGGGCGAATTTGAAGGAGGACAGCTAGTACAAGCTATCCTGACAAATGTGGTCTTCACCTGCGAAAATCTCTGGTGGTGACGCCGTCTTGGGCTCCACGGTGACCTCCGTCCTTCCGTCCTTCTGGTCTTGGTCTCGTTGCACCAATATGGCAACCTTTGCCTGACGCCTCGGTACTGCTCGCTTGCGCTGGCCTCCGTAGCACCAAAGAGGAAATAAGGACGCTGCGCGCGCTGGCGCCCGCCTGGTCTCGATCGTGATGGGTCACGTCACGAGAGCCTCGTGAGGTTTGCCCCGCCTTGATATCTCCGCTCCTCGTGAGCCCACCTGGCTTGGCCACTCCTGAGGAGGTCTTGCGTCGTCCACCTCGCGAGGCTTGGCCCCTCGCGAGGGTCTTGAATGCTTTGCTGATGAAGACGGGCCGTACGGCCCGCTACCTTAGCCACGCTGTGGGCTGCAGGCAGGCATGTCTGGGGACCCCCGTTCCCAGAACGCCAACAACTATGACCCAGATGCTCTATATCCCACATGTTGGCGAAAGGGAGCACGTGGAAATAGCCTAGGAGTACATATAGGAGGATAAATGCGTGAAAAAAATATGTATTGTGAAGCGTAGCTGTGGTTCGAAAAGGAGACCTAAAGTGATGACAGGTATAGATCGCACACACCCAAATAGTGGTACTAGACATACGACTACTTTTCCCTCAAAAAAAGAGGTACGAGTGCTCAGTACTCCTATTCTATCAGCACGAGTTCCATCTGACAAACGTCTGTGCTACAGCTAGCTCTTCTCCCTCATACCTCTCTTCTAATTCTAAACTCAGCCGACATGCGGTGGGGGGTGGGGATTTGCCGATGGTTAATTTGCTCAACTGCGACCCCACCTCACAGTGAAAATGTTACGACTAGAATAAAAATGCCATATACTCCCTCCGTTCCTAAATATAAGTCTTTTTAGATATTTCAAATGGAATACAACATATGGATGTATGTAGACATATTTTACAGTGTAGATTCACTCATTTTGCTCCGTATGTAGTCACTTGCTGGAATCTGTAGAAAGACTTATATTTGGAAATGGAGGGAGTACTATACTAATAAAACATTAAGGCCACAAGGCGATGCAGTGCTGGTTACAAGAGGCAAGAAGAAAGATGCATCCATCGACGACGTCCACCTCCTCGACTCAGGGCGCCGGCCCACCGAACGGTGGCTAAGTAGCAGCGGCTTTTGTGGCCAGGTCGACGTGCTTCTGAACAATGGCG
The DNA here is from genome assembly GCF_018294505.1 of Triticum aestivum. NCBI lineage: Eukaryota > Viridiplantae > Streptophyta > Magnoliopsida > Poales > Poaceae > Triticum > Triticum aestivum. Next base: position 344,671,802 of record NC_057805.1, read on the forward strand.
TCCAAAGATTCCAGACGCTAGAAGAAGGCCAATGTCTTTCTATCCTCGCTGGCCTTGTAGTGGCCTATGTAGACGATTTCCTCGTAGACGTGGATGTGCAGGTCGGCGGTTTCTTGCATGGCGAGGTGTTGCGCGGCGAGCGCGGCCTTGAGGTGCACATTCTTCGTCGCGACCTCCAGCACCTACCGGGCCACCAGGGCTTGAAAGAGTTCGTCACCATGGAGGCCGATGAGGGTGGCAGGCAATGAGGAGCCTGGGCGCGCGGGCTGGAGCAGTACGGCAAGGTCGTCCGCGCTTTCTTGCCGGCGGTGAACTTGCGGATGGAGTGGACCATCATGTCGTCCATGCGAGAGGCGAAGCCGGCGTCGGCAAGGGTTACGACGCCGGCAGTCGCCAGCACCGTGTGGAAACGCTGCGCAGTGCGGGGCCGCAGGCCGGCGTCTTGGATGATTTGGCACAACCGACTGCCGCTCGCGTCCATCGCCTCCATAGGTGCTTGTGGCTTCTGGTCACTTGTTCTTGGATTGGAGTGAGCAGTGTTGCGCAGAGACTAGGAGTAGATGGATTGGAGTGGTGGGGCGCCTTTATATGAGAGTCCAAACTCTGTTGCATTCACATCCTGCTGGCTCTATTCTGCTTCTCCAATTAATTCCCGCTGCATGCTAATTGAGGATGCGTCATTGGCCGTTCAACATCTCGGGAACCGCTACCCTCATCCTCCTTGGCATTCAAGCCGTATCAATGTAAATGCGGGTCAAGAAGAGACTAGTTACTACATTGTGCATCGCGACCGTGTGGGGGTGCGACGCGAACGGCACAGGCATGTTGTACTTGTTCCACTTTCTCGTTTTGAACTCGTGACTTGTAGTAACATTCTGTTTTGAATATACTTTATAAGTTTGGTTGTTGCACCAATATATACAACATTCCCTCCATGTAGGTTGGGTCGCTAAAGTCTAAATTAGACACAAAACACGATGGTGACGGACCAGTCTACCTCCGTCCTGGTTTATTGCTCCCCGTCGTAATCTATGCCAAATTTTGACCATAAATTTGACTAACAAAAGGTTCATGCATGTCACCAAAATTATATCATTGAAAACTATGTTCAAATACAAATCAAATGATATAATTTTTGTTGACATGCACTAACATTTTGTTAGTTAAATCTTTGGTCAAAATTTAGCACAAATTACAAAAGGGACTAATAAACCAGGACCTAGGTAGTAGTACACCAGGTCAAAGACAGTGATACTACAAAGAATTAACAACAAATAAGAGCAAGGGATCACACATGTCATTTACGACTGGAATAAAAATGCCATACACTAATAAAACATTAAGACCACAAGGCAATGCAGTGCTGGTTACAGCAGATAAGAAGAAAGATGCATCCATCAACGACGTCCACCTCCTCGACTCAGGGCACCGGCCCACCAAACGGCGGCTAAGTAGCAGCGGCTTTCGTGGCCAGGTTGATGTGCTTCTAAACAATGGCGTCCAAAGATTCCAGCCGCTGGAAGAAGGCCAATGTCTTTCTGTCCTCGCTCGCCTTGTAGTGGCCTATGTAGACGATTTCCTCATAGACGTGGATGTGCAGATCGATGGTTTCTTGCATGGCGAGGCGCTACGCGGCGAGTGCGGCCTCAAGGTGCACATTCTTCGTCGCGACCTCCGGCAGCTGCAGGGCCACCAGTGCTTCAAAGAGTTCGTCACCTTGGAGGCCGACGAGGGTGGCAGGCAACGAGGAGCCTGGGCGCGCGGGCTGGAGCAGTATGGCAAGGTCGTCCGCGCGCTTCTTGACGGCGTGAACCTGCGGATGGAGTCGACCATCATCTGGCGCATGCGAGAGGTGAAGCCGGCATTGACGAGGGCTATGACGCCGGCGGTCGCCATCACCATCTGGAAACGCTCCGCGGTGCGGGGCCGCATGTCGGCTTCTTGGACGACCTGGCACAGCTGAGTGCCACACGCGTCCATTGACGCCATGGGTGCTTGTGGCTTCTGGTCACTTGGTCTTGGTCTTGGATTGGAGTGGGCTGTGTTGCACAGAGACTAGGAGTAGATGGATTGGAGTGGTGTGGCGCCTTTATATGATAGTCCAAACTGCGTTGTATTCACATGCTCCATTCTACTTCTCCAATTACTTACTCCTACCTCTGCATGCTACTTGAATGCGGAGGCATCATTAACCCTTCAACGTTTCGGGAACCGCTACCCTCTGTGTCGTTGGCATTCAAGCCGTATCAACGTAAATGCGTGTCAGGAGACGTTCCCGTCGACGACGAGGTGTGTATGGTGACTTCACAAATTTCAAAATGATATGTCGGCTCAGTCTTTCGGAGGTGCTCATAGGGTTAGGGTGTGCGTGTGTGCGTTCATAGGGGTGAGTGTATGTGCGTGTATATGAGCGCTTGCATCTCTACTGTGTTAAAAAAACGTAAATTCGTGTCAAAAAGAGACTAGTCAATACTAGTATACTCAATATTGTGCACCACGACCCAGACGGAGAGGAAAACAAGAGAACTACGTATTTATTTACGGTGTAGATTCACTGTTTTGCTCCATACGTACTCATTTAGGGTGTAGTCTAGTCACTTGTTGAAATCTCTAGAAAGGCAAATACTCCTTTCTGGTTTACAGGGCTATACTAGCAAGTACTACAATAGTGGGCTCACATAGCAATTTTGTCTCATGCAAGAGCCTGGCTATATGCGTGCTCCAAGGCTCCGCACCATGCCCCACCCCTACACAAAGACTGCCACGCGAGCGTTCGCAACTGCCATGTTCGGGTTGCGCTTGGCTCTTCGCCTCTTCGAGAAGACGAACAATGATGTTACTACTACTTCTACAGTATTGAATCCACTGCTGCATGTCCGTCCACCGCGTGTGGGAGGGATAGCTTGTTATAGTATAAGCAAAAGCATGTCCTTGTCTGCGAGCCACCGCGCGCATGGGTGAGGGAGAAGGCGTGTAGTAGTAAAATCAAGCTTCTCCTCGTTGTACGAGTTGACGCGGCACATCATAGCACTGGCCTCACATGCTTGCCTCTAAACTTGGCTAAAAGACCCGTAGTGTACAATATATTTGCTGCAACCTCTAACATTTACCCCACCACAAATTAAAATATATATTCCTATCTTGACCAGATGAGCGTGCAAACTACAATCACCAGGATGACAGGTAGGACCAGAAGATTATTTTAATCAAAAAATGCTTCGAGATGGCCTCATAGCATGGAGCTGACCCCAACGATTTTAAGCTTAGAGGCACTGTACACGCTATCCTAGACTACTCTACACATGAGACTGCCACACGCGTGTCCGGGCTGTGCTTGGCTCTTCGCCTCTTTGGGAAGTCGAACAATGATGGAGTACTCCTACAATGGAGTACTACAGTATGCTTCTGGCCATCTGACACCGAATGAACTGCTGCATGTCCACCGCGTGCGGGAGGGAGAGCGTGTAGCGAAAGCTTCTCCTAGTCCTGGGAGCCACCACGCCCATGGGCGAGGGAGGGACGCAGCTTCATTGACTTACTGCTCCTGCCTTTGCGTGTATGACAGATGGGCCCAACAGGTGGGTGGCCCACCTGTCATACAGCCAAAGGCAGGTGCAGTTAAAGCACCGGAGCTCAGTCCGTGAGGGAGAGGGCATTTTAATCAAACTTCTCGTTGTTGTACGAGTTGACACGACACATCAAAGCACTGCACTCGATATATTTCAATAATTTGCGTTTACCGATGCATTAATTACAACGCATGCATGCATGCCGTGACTTTCCTTTTGATACTTGCATGTGTTGATTTAATGCACCATGAAGTAGTATGAATATGTGACGGTAAAGCTTTGTAATCCCCCGTCCCTAAAGCGGGAGATGGTTGTGCACGAGGAGGGCGAGATCATGCCGACGGAGCAGGACCCGACGATGGAGCTCTCTATGGTCTCGAAGGACCTCACCTTGCTCCACTGCCCCTTGTGCCTCTGCCCCTTGAAGCCTCAAGTGTATGAGGTTCGAATACACCTCGTCCGTTCGGCTGATCTAGCAAGGTGCATGTTTCTTGATTGATGTGCAGTTTGATTGATTTGTGCAGTGCAAGGGAGGGCACCTGGCCTGCGCGGACTGCCGCGTCGATCGCCCCGGGAACCATCGACAGTGCCAGAAGTGCGAGCGCAGCGGTGGCTTCGATGTGCGAAACACGGTGGTGGACGCAGACCTCTCCTCGGTGAGGGTGGAGTGCCCGCACGAAGGCTGTGGGCTCCACGTCACTTACCACAAGCTCGCCGATCACCAGAGCGTGTGTCCGCTCGTGCCCTGCAAATGCCCCGTGCCCGTCTGCATCTACGAAGGCCCGCCACCGGCACTCTCCCACCACATTATCACCATGCATCCCATGCCCGTGCACAGGATCCAGTACGGCAAGGTGCTCCAGCTGCAAGTGCCACTGTCGGAGCCACGGCTCTTGCTGTTCGTGGAGGAGGACGGCAGCGTGTTTTTCTTGGTCGGCGGCGTGCTCGACATCGGTGCGCCTATCGCCGTGTCGGTCATCTGCATCAGAGCAGGGGCGTCCCCACTGCCGCACTACATGGCGAAGCTGTGGGCGAACGGCCCGCCGGGGGAGCCCAAAGGCAGGACCGACGCCATGAAGGTGGAAATGGAGGTGACAAGCAGCAAGGATCCCGGCGACGTCACCGTGCAAGAGCTGACCTTCTTCATAGTTCCTCCCAAGCTACTGGCCGGGGCTGGGTTGTCGAGGATGGTGTCCCTCCACATTCAGATTGACAAGCTCACCTCCTAAATGATTCTACGGTGCCTTCTATTTATCTTAGTAATATGCTAATATAGGGGTTAGCTCGGTCTACTTTAGCTTAAGAGATGGTGGGTTTTGGTGGAGATGCAACAATTACTTCGATATCAGATCAGCAGTTAAAGTAATTTCCAACAGTCGAACGGATACTTTGTGTCTATTGGATATAAAGATCCTTTGGGTAAGAAGTATAACAGCTTATATGCTTGTTTGTTCAGGAAGTGTTGCATACTTGTGCGAGTTGACGCGACACATTAAAGTAGTACTACTACTAGTAGTACTCCCTCTGATCCTAATTTCTCTGCACATAAGTCGAGGCACAGATACAAGGGAGGGCCTGGTTGTGTCTATACTTGGACAACTCACCCAACTGCGCACCAAGCAGACGAAGCTCGTGTCGTATTGGTGTCGTGTGTGGCCCGCACATTAACCAAAACATCACGCCTCCAGCTTAGCCTCCGCGTTTTAAACTTCTCAGTCTCAAGGCCAAGGAGCAACGTGAAACCTATGATAGAGCAAATCGGATGGTTGAGAACACCTCAATTCGTAGCTACAGATGCGTGTGTGAGAGAGGACGAGTGCGTGCGTGCACCTGTTCTCTTCCTGTATAAAGTACTAAACTTGGAGTAAAGTGTATGTGGGTGGCATCGACCTAGGGAGCTAGAGATGGTGCGTGCGAGAAGTCCCGAGAGATGTGTGTAATGCGTCTGAAAAAAAGACTAGTCTATAGCTCGCCACGAGGCTATTCCTGTCGAACGCCCCAATAACAATAAGATATGTATCCGACTGTGCCAGTTATTGCACGTACACAGCAGTAGAAAAAGAAGTACCATGGCATATGCTACACCACGGCCGAGAACACGTGCCCACGTTATGCCATCCGGGAATAGTGCCGCACTTTGAAACTAGAACCGTCAACAAATTTTGAGCTTGCGTCTCGTCACATTCCAAATTACTACTGCCACGCTATATTTAATTGCAAACCTGTTCACATCGATCACAACCTAAACAGTTTCCCACCTAGGAGCGTATTAGTACTCGGTTATAAATACTACTATGCCAAGATGACTGCACATTCCTCCTCAACTCCTTATCCACAAAAACAAACAAGTCATTCAGCATCCTTCCCTTGCGTCTGCCATGGCCAGCGTGAGTTCTAGGTTGAGAGATTACCACCAGGGAGAGGCGAGCATGGAAGCGGAAGCACGAGAGGTGTCCCGCCTCGCCGCGAAAGCAGCCGACATGTCCCGCCGCACGGAAGTAGCAGCACAGAGGTCCCGCCACGCTGCCAAAGCAGCACGGAGGTCCCGCTGTGCCGTCGATGCAGCAGACTGGTCTGGCCGCGCCGCGGAAGCAGAAGAGACGTCCCACCGCACCGCGAATATAGCAGAGATGTCCCGCCGCGCCGCGGAGGCCTGGGAAAATGTCTCGCGGGCACGCAACGACTCTTACAGGCGCATGCATGCTATTGTCCATAGCCAGATGGATCAGATCTCCGCCTGGATGAGGTTGCAGGACGACATGAAAGCCTCATTTGAACAGGCTACCGTCGTCGTCCAGAAACTAAGGGAGGTCAATGAGGGGTTCCGGGCCAAGCGTGACCTATTGAGGGCGAAGATCGTCTGAAGTGCAGAGCAGCAGGATAAGACCAGTGCCTTGTTGAAGAGGACCGGCATCATCGTCAAGAAACTTATGGACGAGAATGACATGCTCCGCATCGAGCGCCAAAGGCTGGTGGAGGAATCCATGGATGCTCTCAAGCAGCGTCTTAAGGACACGATAGAGCTCATCGCCGCTCGCGGCGGAGACTAGTTCCTGCGGCCTGCAACAACGCATCAAGAAAGTAGAGATCAGCAAGCCAGATCGTTGTCTTCCTTCTTCTTTTTCCCTTGTGTATTTCGGGCGTAGCTGCATGTGGCCTTTTTAATTATCTTCCTAGTTATGTAAGACAATTATTATCCACTGTCGTCGTCCTTATATATTCATCAGTCTTGCTATAAGTCGCAGTAGACGCTATATAGGTCCGTCAGATCTTACATCAAGATCCGTGCAATTTTTTTTTCAGATTTTCTTTTTTCTCTCTTAGATCTCAGTCGAGTGAGACATAGCCACGCCATTAAACAAAGGCTCGGGCACCATTAATGGAGACCTTGGGAGAGAGGTGGGCAGCAGATGGAGGTCAAAGGGCTCTCCTCCCGATAAGCACGCGCAAGGGTCTGATCGCACGCCTCCCGTACTCAAATAGCTACCCTGCATGGCACCTCCTAGCTAATAAAAAAGGGGACGCATGGCGGCACGTAAATGGTAAGTAGAACGCCCACGGTTTCAATAATACTTGTGTTTCCGATTGTAACGTGACAACACTTGTTCCAAAATGACTTTGTTGATTGTTAATGTGTGTGCCTTCACAAATCGGACAGCAATATTACCACAACATGTTGGTGCCATGTCATGACACGAAGCCAAGTTTCATGATTTTCATGTGTGTTTTGGATTTACAGGAATTAAAAAAACCAAGTTTCTCAATGTTTCCGGCCGAGCCACGACACCCAGATGTTTGCATTTCATTCCCATTTCTTGCATGGGATCAAGAAATTTACACGAGGACACACATGTGATTTTTCAACCACCTTTGGTGCACTGGAGCATGTGCTTGTATTCAAATTTGAATTATGCACACAAAGGTGACACGTTCCCTCTCAGAACCACGAGACTTCTTGAGAGAAGCTCCGGTTTGCAAGAAGCTTATAGCAAAACTTGTTCCTATTCAGCCAATTTTTTTACCACAGCATGGTAGTACCATGACATGACACCATGCCAAGTTTCATGATTTTCAGGCGTGTTTTGGATTTACATGAATTTAAAACCAAGTTTCTCAATGTTCTCAGCCGAGCCACGATGCCCAGATGTTTGAATTTCATTCCCATTTCTTGCATGGGACCTAGAAATTCACCGGAGGACGCACATGTGATTTTTCAACCAACTTTGGTGCATGGGAGCATGTGCTTGTAGTTCAAATTTGAATTATGCACATTAAATGACCAGTAACTCAATTAATGTATAAAAAAGGACAAACGAACCCGGAATAATTCCAAAATTTAATAGGGCACTCATGTAGTTCTATGTTGCCTCTGTAAAGAAACTCAAGGGGGGCAGCGTATATCATTTCACAATCAAAGGTGACACGTTCCCTCTCAGAACCACGAGCCTTCTTGAGAGAAGCTCCGGTTTACAAGGAGCTTATACCAAAACTTGTTCCAATTCGGCCCAATTTTTTACCACAACATGTTAGTGCCATCACATGACACCATGCCAAGTTTCATGATTTCCAGGCGAGTTTTGGATTTACAGGAATTTAAAAACCAAGTTTCTCGATGTTCTCGGCCGAGTCACGACGCCCAAATGTTTGAATTTCATTCCCATTTCTTGCATGGGACCTAGAAATTTACCCAAGGACACACATGTGATTTTTCAACCAACTTTGGTGCACCGGAGTATGTGCTTGCAGTTCAAATTTGAATTATGCACATAAAATGTCCAGAAACTCAAATAATGTATAAAAAAGGCCAAACGAACCTGGAATAATTCCAAAATTTAACAGGGCACTCATATAGTTCTATGTTGCCTCTGTAAAGAAAATCAGGGGGGAGGTAGCGTATATTGTTTCGCACACAAAGGTGACACGTTCCCTCTCGAAACCACGAGGCTTGTTGAGAGAATCTCCGGTTTTGCAAGAAGCTTATACCAAAACTTGTCCCAATTCAGCCAAAAATTATACATATGAAAACAGGGTTTAGATTATCCCAAACATCTCGCTACCTAGACCAATGTACACTGATTTGAATTCAACATAAAATGGATACAAATATTTGAATTGGAGATCGTATGGTACATGTAGTTCATAGTGAAATATGATTACTGCTATATGCATGTTTTTTGTTATCAAGATATTATTTAAATGATGGTATAACTTGACAACAATCATATTCAAATAAGGAAAATTGATTCAAGTTTCGTCCATATGGTAGACGACAATATATATGTTCATAGGGTGGAGTAAAATGTTCATATATGATGGAAGATCAAAATGTAGGGCTACATCCATTATAAACCGCAAGGTCACCTAACGATATATTCGAATTCAACATAATGTGCATTCAAAAATTGAAATTCGAGATCCTGGCATTTGTAATCATATAAAAAGGGACATGACTCTTTCTTTTGGTGGGAATTGATTTGTTTTTTGTTGTTGTTGAGGGAAGTGCGAATCGATTTGGTACTGTATAGGGTAATCTTGTTCTCCCGTTTTTTTACATTTTTCTTGTAGTTTTTTCAATGGCATTTATAGCAATATAGTAAAAGGGGACATGACTCTGTTGTGTCTTGTATGAATTGTTTTTTTGGACACGTTAAGTTTGTTCTGCCGAACATGGAATCCGCGCCTTGTTATCCCGAAATTTTCAAGGTCTTGTATCTTTTGTCTCATCTGCTTTGAAACTCCTGCCTCTTCAACCCGCACCGCGCCTTGTTATTCCGTAATTTTGACGCGCGCGAAAACTCCCTCCTCATCCGTAATCGGTTCCGCAGCCCAGACACGTGAAATCCCCCTTCTACCCCTCAGCCGGAAATGTCGGCTCGATGTCGCGTGGTCATAACTGGTGGGGGTATGCTGGTAACTTACCCTACATTTCGGACAAGCGCGTCCCTAAGACATGGCTCCCCCTACCTTCCCCTTCGCTCCCCATTCGTACACAGAGGCCGCCAAAACCCGCGAAACCCCACGATCCTCCGTCGGCCTCCCGACCGCCGCCCAGCCGGAGACTCTGCACCGATGATGTCGTCCACCGCCATAGCTCGCCGTCCCTCATCCACCGCACCAGATGAGGATCTGTCGTTGATCTTGTCGTCCCGCCGGATCAGCCGCCCCGTCCTCCACCTCCAAGGAGCTGCCCCGACGTTCACCTCGTCTATCGCACCACCTCCATACCCATAGCACCTTCTTGACCTGCCCCACCAGAACCACAGCACCCTCACCTATTCCTCCAATGAAGCCAAGGCCAACTCGGCGCCACCAAGGAGGTTCTGCACTCACCGCTGAATTTTATCTTATTCGATCTCACGGGGCTGCCGGTGCTCGATACCGAGCAACCACGGCGGGTCTCCATCGACGGTGCCATCGCCGGCCACTTCATCCACGGCGTCTCTCCCCCATGTTGTTGCTTCCACACCGGCACTAGCTGCAGCTGCTCCGCCTCTCGCTCGCGCTGCTACTACTCCTGCTGCTCCGGCTCTCGCTCGCGCTGCGGCTTGTTCTTGTTGTCGGTCGCGCTGCTGCACTGCTCTTGCTTTCATTCGTGCTGCTGCTCTGCTCTGCTATAGCTATCGGTCGTGCTGCTGCTCCGCCCTTGTTCTCGTTCGTGCTGCTACTCCGCTCTTGCTCTCGCTCGCACTGCTGCTGCACGACCTCCGGCAGCTACAGGAGTTGCTGCTTTAGCACTCGCTCGTGGCGCTGCTGCATGACTTGTTCTCTGCTACTGCGTTCCCTGCTCGAGCTTCTGCTGATTTAGATCACTGCTGCTCTGCTACTAGTGCTCGAATGCCCTAAACATCTATGGCAATTCTCTGCTACTAGTTCAATCAGTTTCGACAGTAAAATTTAGTTTCGACTGTAAAGTTTAGTTTCTTCAGTTAAGTTCAGAGTGAACAGTATTTAGAGCATCTGTCGGAGCGGCCGTGGCCCGGCTGATGCGTTTTACATCTAGCACTTTTTGGTGATGTATTTTACATCATCTATTGCAGATGATATTAGAGTCCCACTTCAGATTAACGTTGTCTGTCTTGTCCTGCTTCAGCCTCGCTGCCGTACACCTCACCAAAGCTGCTCCAATGACGGAATTGTCCATCACTGTGGAGCAGTACCCTCATCGCTGTTTCCAGAGACCTTAGATCTTCTTCCCCGCCTCCGATAGTCACACCAGCATCACCATCCTCCACGTCCAACCCAATGATGCTGAGGTCGACAAGGCTATGCTAAAGAGGTTGTACACTCGTTGCATCACTTTGTTACTCTGCATTCATGTCGATCCCTCAAGGATCCTTTGCTATGGAACTACTATGGTACTACTATTCATGCATTTGGTTAGAAGGAGTGTAGCAAAGCAAAACTGGAGGATTTTTTTTCCTTTGGTGTCTCTTTCAAAGAAAAAAGTAGGAATTTTAATATCCACTTGGACGTCCTTTTCAAATTAATATGCATGAAGAACAGGACTAATTGCATTACTGGCATAATAAGATTCTTATATTTTCATTTCCATGTGGTTTGACTTTAATTTGACCATGTTTCTCCATTTCTGTGTTCCTCCAATTCATGTGAACCAAACACCCAGGTTGACAGAAATCCTATGTTTCCAAATGCTCTGTTTTGCACGTGCATTCCTATCCTATTCCCGTGTTTTTCCTGTCCTCCAATTCTAAGGAGCCCTTACAGATTTACACTGGTGCGCGTCGGTGCTACACAAACAGTTTTTAACCCCTTTCCGCGACGGCATTTGGAACCGTCGGGGATAGGCCCTCCTGGGACACAGGCTGGGGCCGTGTGCGATCGGGCGAGGCATTGAAACCCAATAATTTCCGTAGGTATGTAAATCCCACACGGTAATCCGAGAAAAACATTTCCGTAGGTATGTACATCCCACACGGTGAATCCCAGAAAAACATTTCCGTTCGTATGTATATCACACACAGTCAATCCAAGGAATACATTTCCATTCTTATGTACATCCCACATAGTCAATCCAGGGAAACCATTTCCGTTCGTATGTACATCCCACACAGTTTTATGTATACGCTCGTGTGTGAAAGGTGTAACTATCACACATGCTCTACCTTGGTTAACTGTTTGTTTTCATTAACTACATCGCACACAATTTGATGTAGAAAACTGTGTGGCATTGGGCTATCCATCACAAGCGCTTTTACTGCCAGAGCCGTTTGCAAAGTTCCATGACCGTCAGTTCTCTTTTTATTTTTGCCTGTAATTTATTATTCGAATTGGAAATTTTGAAATATGAAACGTGCAATTCAAATTCTCAGCACAATGGTTCAACAACGAATCCATAACTAAAACTGCCAGTACAATATGTTCAGTAATTACAGGATTAGGCAGCAATTAACTATGATGAACCACAATATTTAAAGGCGGTAAAGGTGAAGAGACAAGTGTAAGTCATTTTGACTGCCGACGGTGTTGAAGAAGAGGAATGCCCATAACGTGCCTTCCTGCATGCCATAGGCATCAACCACTTTTGTCCAACCCCTTGTGATGATCGCCCGCCCATCCTTCACCGCCTTCAAGAAGACTTCTAGAGAATTATCATGGTAGCATGAATTATATACTTTAACCTTAGTTGCCTTCACTCCGGTCATGTAGTTTGCAAGGTAATCATTAGTAAATAGCTTCGGAAACCATTGAAAAGAGAAAAATATCAGATATTGAGGTCTAATAGAGTAACTTGTTGTGGGCAAGGGGGAAAAGGCAACACATTACTTACGATCCTAAAGTTCACTGTTGTCTTCGACAAAGTGTAAATAAAGAGCTTAATTCCAATCACCCGTTTCTTTGGCCTAACAATCTTTCTTAGTTTCCTCACTTGACGCTTGTTCATGAATATCTCATTGCCCCATACGCAAAAGGGATCGAAGCGTGGATCGGTACCGCTCATATATGTACCTACAAGCAACTAGTAAATGTTAGAAGCTAAACTGAGATTGCACAAATGATGTAAAATACAACTACCTATGTTCCTAAGTACAAGTATTTTTTTTTTGAGATTTCAATATGAACTACATACGGATGTAAATATAATTATGGATATAGTTTAGATTAGAATCTAGATTCACTCATTTTGCTCCTTATGTAGTCTATATTGGAATCTCTAAAATTACTTATATTTAGAAATAGATGGTGTATACGACATGGGATGCAGCTAACCTCGACAGCAAACAACAACATCGCCCATTGTAGCCTTGTGTAAGTACATGGAAAGCCAATGTTAACTACAACAGGGTTAACATCCACCAAAAATAGCAAATGGTAATAAAACGGCAACATCTGTAGTGATATCTTCATTTCGAAAGAGTAGCACGGTAGCAAAGGGACGGATAAAAAAATGGATACAACTGTTAATTGCAACAGGCTTAACAACATCCTAATTCATGTTTTGTAAGTTTGTAGCCATTGAAATATAACTCGTTAAAAATGGATACAACTGTTAATTGCAACAGGCTTAATGGCCATTGAAACCGGTACTGATAAAAATGCAATTGGCAGAGTTAAATATCACAGGGCAGGTGCTGCTAGAGTAGATAATGTCCCAGTTGTCTATAAAAAGGTAGGGAAAATAGCTAAATTGTGTTAGGCATGTTTACTACAACATGCTTAATACATCGACCGTACAAAACATAGCCATTAGTTGCAACTGGTATTGGTAAGATTGAACTGGTGAGTACATACTTGGTAAGTGATACGTCTCCAACGGATCTATAATTTATGAAGTATTAATGATGTTATTTTATCATTCTTGGATGTTTTACAATCATTTTATAGCAACTTTATATCATTTTTTGGTACTAACTTATTAACCGAGTGCCCAGTGCCAGTTGCTGCTTTTTGCTTGTTTATTACATCGCAGGAAATCAATATCAAACGTAGTCCAAACACCGCGAAACTCCAGGGAGACTTTTTTATGGGCCAGAAGACTCCCGATGGGCCAAAGAAGCACCCGGGGTGCCTTGAGGGGGGCACAACCCACAAGTGCGTGCCAGGCCCCCCTGGCACGCTGAGGTGGGTTGTGCCCACCTCGATGGCCTCCCACACCCCTTCTTTGCACTATAAATTCCTAGATATTCTGAAAACCTTCGGGGTTAACCTAGATCAGAAGTTCCGCCGCCGCAGGCCTCTATAGCCACCAAAAACCAATCCAGACCCGTTCCGGCACCCTGCTAGAGGGGGGAATCATCTCCGGTGGGCATCTTCATCATCCTGGCGGCCACCACAATGAGGAGGGACTAGTCCACCCTTGGGGCTGAGAGTTTCTACCAGTAGCTATGTGTTTAATCTCTCTCTCTCTCTCTCGTGATCTCTATCATGGGCTTTGTTAATATAGTGGGATCATATGATGTTCCTGTTGGGGAACGCAGTATTTCAAAAAATTTACCTATGATCACGCAAGATCTATCTATGAGATGCATAGCAACGAGCGGGGAGAGTGTGTCCACGTACCCTCGTAGACCGAAAGCAGAAGCGTTAAGTAATGCGGTTGATGTAGTCGAACGTCTTCGCGATCCAACCGATCAAGTACCGAACGCACGACACCTCCACGATCGGCACACGTTCAGCTCGGTGACGTCCCTCGTACTCTTATCCAGCTGAGGCCGAGGGAGAGTTTCGACAGCACGACGGAGTGATGACGGTGATGATGAAGTTACCGACGCAGGGCTTCGCCTAAGCACTACAATGATATGACCGAGGTGGAAATCTGTGGAGGGGGCACCGCACACGGCTATAACAATTGTTGATTTGTGTGTTCTAGGGTGGCCCCTGCCCCCGTATATAAAGGAGCACGGGGGAGGCCGGCCGGCCCTCATGGGGCACGCCCCAAGTAGGATTCCTACCAGGAATCCTATTCCTAGTAGGTTTCCAACAAGGGAAGAGAGGGGGAAGGAAGGAGAGGGAGAGAGGGAGAGGGAAAGAATGTGGCGCCGCCCCTCCTAGTCCAATTCGGACTCCTCAAGGGGGTGTGGCCAGCCCTAAGGGCCCCTCCTCTCTCTCTCTCACAAGGCCCATGTTGGCCCATTATTTCCCCCGGGGGTTCCGATAACCCCCCGGCACTCTGATATTTATCCGGTGACCCCCGGAACTCATCCGGTGTCCGAATAACATCGTCCAATATATCAATCTTTATGTCTCAACCATTTCGAGACTCCTCGTCATGTGCGTGATCACATCCGGGACTCCGAACAACCTTCGGTACATCAAAACACATAAACTCATAATATCGATCGTCATCGAACGTTAAGCGTGCGGACCCTACGGGTTCGAGAACTATGTAGACATGACCGAGACTCATCTCCGGTCAATAACCAATAGTGGAACCTGGATGCTCATATTGGCTCCTACATATTCTACGAAGATCTTTATCGGTCAAACTACATAACAACATATGTTGTTCCCTTTGTCATCGGTATGTTACTTGCCCGAGATTCGATCATCGGTATCTCAATACCTAGTTCAATCTTGTTACTGGCAAGTCTCTTTTCTTGTTCCGTAATGCATCAGCCCATAACTAACTGATTGGTCACATTGCTTGCAAGGCTTATAATGATGTGCATTACCGACAGGGCCCAGAGATACCTCTTCGATAATCGGAGTGACAAATCCTAATCTCGATCTATGCCAACTCAACAAACACCATAGGAGACACCTGTAGAGCATCTTTATAGTCACCCAGTTACGTTGTGACGTTTGATAGCACACTAAGTGTTCCCCCGGTATTCGGGAGTTGCATAATCTCATGGTCATAGGAACATGTATAAGTTATGAAGAAAGCAATAGCAATAAAATAAACGATCATAGTGCTAAGCTAACGGAAGGGTCAAGTCAATCACATCATTCTCTAATGATGTGATCCCGTTCATCAAATGACAACTCATGTCTATGGCTAGGAAACTTTACCATCTTTGATTAACGAGCTAGTCAAGTAGAGGCATACTAGTGACACTCTGTGTGTCTATGTATTCACACATGTACTATGTTTCCGGTTAATACAATTCTAGCATGAATAATAAACATTTATCATGATATAAGGAAATATAAATAACAACTTTATTATTACCTCTAGGGCATATTTCCTTCAGTCTCCCACTTGCACTAGAGTCAATAATCTAGATTACATTGTAATGATTCTAACACCCATGGAGTCTTGGTGTTGATCATGTTTTGCTCGTGAGAGAGGCGTAGTCAACGGGTCTGCAACATTCAGATCCGTATGTATCTTGCAAATCTCTATGTCTCCCTCCTTGACTTGATCGCGGATGGAATTGAAGCGTCTCTTGATGTGCTTGGTTCTCTTGTGAAATCTGGATTCCTTTGCCAAGGCAATTGCACCAGTATTGTCACAAAAGATTTTCATTGGACCCGATGCACTAGGTATGACACCTAGATCAGATATGAACTCCTTCATCCATACTCCTTCATTTGCTGCTTCCGAAGTAGCTGTGTACTCCGCTTCACACGTAGATCCCACCACGACGCTCTGTTTGGAACTGCACCAACTGACAGCTCCACCATTCAATAAAAATACGTATCCGGTTTATGACTTAGAGTCATCCCGATCAGTGTAAAAGCTTGCATCGACGTAACCGTTTACGACGAGCTCTTTGTCACTTCCATAAACGAGAAACATATCCTTAGTCTTTTTCAGGTATTTCAGGATGTTCTTGACCGTTGTCCAGTGATCCACTCCTGTATTACTTTGGTACCTCCCTGCTAAACTAATAGCAAGGCACACATCAGGTTTGGTACACAGCATTGCATACATGGTAGAACCTACGGCTGAAGCATAGGGAATGACTTCCATTTTCTCTCTATCTTCTGTAGTGGTCGGGCATTGAGTCTGACTCAACTTCACACCTTGTAACACAGGCAAGAACCCTTTCTTTGCTTGATCCATTTTGAACTTCTTCAAAACTTTATCAAGGTATGTGCTTTGCGAAAGTCCAATTAAGCGTCTGGATCTATCTCTATAGATCTTGATGCCTAATATATAAGCAGCTTCACTGAGGGCTTTCATTGAAAATTTTTCAAGTATCTTTTTATGCTATTCAGAAATTCAGTATCATTTCTGATCAACAATATGTCATCCACATATAATATCAGAAATGCTACAGAGCTCCCACTCACTTTCTTGTAAATACAGGCTTCTCCAAAAGTCTGTATAAAACCATATGCTTTGATCACACAATCAAAGCGTATATTCCAACTCCGAGAGGCTTGCACCAGTCCATAAATGGATCGTTGGACCTTGCACACTTTGTTAGCACCTTTTGGATCGACAAAACTTTCTGGTTGCATCATATACAACTCTTCTTTAAGATATCCATTAAGGAATGCAGTTTTGACATCCATTTGCCAAATTTCATAATCATAAAATGCGGCAATAGCTAACATGATTCGGACGGATTTAAGCATCGCTACGGGTGAGAAGGTCTCATCGTAGTCAACTCCTTGAACTTGTCGAAAAACTTTCGCAACAAGTCGATCTTTTTAGACTGTAATATTACCGTCAGCGTCAATCTTCTTGAAGATCCATTTATTCTCTATGGCTTGCCGATCATCGGGCAAGTCAACCAAAGTCCATACATTGTTCTCATACATGGATCCCATCTCAGATTTCATGGCCTCAAGCCATTTCATGGAATCTGGGCTCATCATAGCTTCCTCATAATTCGTAGGTTCGTCACGGTCAAGTAACATGACCTCCAGGACAGGATTAGCGTACCACTCTAGTGCGGATCTTACTCTGGTTGACCTACGAGGTTCGGTAGTAATTTGATCAGAAGTTTCATGATCATCATCATTAGCTTCCTCACTTACTGGTGTAGGAATCACTAGAACTGATTTCTGTGATGAACTACCACTACAAAAAAATACACTTCTGTGATGATACGTGTTTGTTGCAGTAGGTCACGTTTTTTGTCAAGCATGTACATCCATGACAAATTTATGATAGAATCAAGATAGTCATATCTGTGCAGTCGTAGAAGTGTTCCATGACATTACAAAATTTATCATCACAGAAGTGTCCACTTCCATGATGATAAATCACGCGTCATAGAAGTGCTTTCGTCAAGGGTGACCGACACGTGGCATCCACCGTAACGGAATGCCGTTAAGCTATCGGGTCTGGTTTTGGATCCGATAACCCGTTAACAGCCCCGACCAATGGGGATTTTCCACGTGTAAAATCATCATTGGCTGGAGGAAACACGTGTCGGCTCACCGTTGGGACAGATGTCATCCACTCATTGGACCCAAAGCGCCTATGATACATCGACATGTGGCACGGCCCAACAGAAGCTGTCGGCGTTCTTGGAACGGGGGTCCCCAGACTTGCCTGCCTGCGGCCCATGGCGTGGCTGTGCTAGCAGGCCCGTATGGACCACCTTCATCAACAAGGCATTCGAGACCCTCGCGAGGCGGGAGACACAAGACCTCCTCAGGAGCGGCCTCACCAGGTTGGCTCGCGAGGAGCAAAGATATCAAGGCAGGGCAAACCTCGCGAGGTTCTCGTGACGTGAGCCATGACGATCGAGACCAGGCGGGCGCCAGCGCGCGTAGCGTCCTTGTTTCCCCTTTGGTGCTAAGGGGGCAAGTGCAGGCGCAGAGTACCGAGGCATCAAGCAAAGGTTTCCATATTGGTGCAACGAGACCAAGACCAGCAAGACGGCAAGACGGAGGTCACCATGGAGCCCAAGGCGGCGTCACCACCAGAGCCTTTTGCAGGCGAAGACTACTTTTGTCAGGATAAGGTGTACTAGTTGTCCCCTTTCAAATTGGTCGTTGTTGGCTCCCTTCCCGCTCAATATTTGGGAAGAGGACCAGGGCCTATATAAGTAGAACTAACCACCACAGTAGGGCGATCGATTCCATCTTCCATCCTCGCACCCACAAGTTCACTGAGCACAAGAACACCTCAACCTCAGGAGGCTGTTCTTCCCCTTGTACTGTTCATCATCAGCCCAATAGGCAATCCACCACCACCACACTAGAGTAGGGTATTACACCACAACGGTGGCCCGAACCAGTATAAATCTTGTGTCTTTTGTGTTGTGAGTTCGTCGAGTTCGTCGGCGAGATCTTAGCAAATCTAGGGCGTGGATCGGTAGGGAGGAAAGAACTTCGCGCCCACCCGAGAGTTCGAACCTCAAGGGTTTTGCCGGAATCCGTGATTCGACATTTGGCATGCCAGATAGGGGTGCGCCGGAGCCTCCTCCCCGCCAATCGATCCGCCGACGCTCCGCGGTCCCGATGTCCGGCGACCCGAGGGCGGGCTCCGACCGCTGGGCAGCCTGGCCCGCCCGGGCGGCGCCACCTGTCATGAAGACATTAGCCCCGTCTCCAGGCGGCACGAGCGCCACCTAACGCTGCAGGGCGCGGGCGGCGCGGCCAGGCGCCGTCCACCCTCACTCCACGACAAGCACGAGCCGCTGCAAGGGCTGCAAGCCACGCCGCAGCAACGGCGCCACACACACGGCGGGAGCAGGCGAACATGTGGGCCGCGCTCACAGTGGCGCGGGAGTTGCTGCGGTGCCGACTGATGGAGAGCGGATGGGATGCACTGCTAGAACGTGTCACTGAGCTGCTAGATGCGGCGGCGTCAGGAGCGCCGCCCTTCTGCTATCTGCTGCCTTCTCGGGCCGCTACCGGATCTCACGGCGGGCCTCGCCGCAACGACGCGCCCTCGGGTGAGACTGGGGGCTTCGTCGACATCGGCACGGCCGACGGCGCCGGGGGCCCTGTTGCCCCCACGCTGCCTCCGATGAGCATGCGCATGAGCGTTGCCTCCCATGGCCCCAACGAGACGTCACGCTATCATCCTCAGGACGCCGCGCTGGGACGGGCAACATGGAGTATGGGGCAATACAGCGAGGTGTTTGGGGTAACAGCCCCGGAAGCCTAGGTGCCCCGCATGATGGACCAAGAGTACACGCTGGAAGACGACCCTGGCTCATTCCTCGGAGAAGGTTGGGAAGAAGAGGCGCCAGAAGTTGAGGCCTTCCAGGAGCCGATGGGGAACCACAACGACCGCGCTTGCAACAACAACTACAGGGTACCGTTAATCTCCCAGGAAGAGGCTTACGCTAACCATGGGCTGCAAGTGAATCAGGTCACAATGCCGGCCGACGACCCCGGCGCAGCAGTCCCCCTTCCGCCAGGGGAAGCATGCTGGGGGCTGCATGGAGGGAGCCAAGAGCAAGGCCCTCCCCCACGTCACGCGAAGCCAGGCATCGCCCGGAGGTAGGCCCTCTGCCGGGGAGGTGCCGGCGAGCCTTCCCCCGGCAGAGGACCCGTGGTCGCCAAGGGCGCCGCTGGCGTCCCCTTTCCCCCCTTTGTGTCGTCCTAGTTGTCAGTCGGCTCAAAGGTGGTCGAGCGTGGCGCAAGGCGGGGCCCTCGCCTGGCGATATGAAGCAAGGCCGGTGCCTGTGAAGAAGGCCCAGTGCCTGTGAAGATCACCACCCGTGACACTCTCACGTAATAATGAGTGGGGCTGTACACGCCCCGGAGTCTTCGGACAACCGCCCTCGGGCCTCGGGGGCTCCCTCCCACACCTAGTGGCAGCACTTAGCTCCGCGCTGGTGAGAAGACCAGAAGACTAGACTAGGCGCCGGACGCGTCCATTTGCTGTGGATCTCTTTTCTGTAACCTTGCCTTCTGGATTTGGATTTAAGTTGAAGTTGAATTTTTATCGATGCGCGCGGGGGGTGCCTTTTCTCGTTCAAGCGATTTCTTGCCGTCTGGTTCTTGCCTTGTTCTGTAGCTCGCGCTCGCTGCCTCCCCCTCGCGGGCCCCTCATGGGCGGGGCTAGGTGCGGCACACACACCGTGCGCGTCGGTTGGCGCTAGATCCTCGCAAGGCCCTCTCGGGCGGATCAGCAGACCCTTCAGAAGCTCCGCGGCAACTCTCGACTTTGCAACCCGATTCGGGGCCTGCCCCAGCTAAGGTAAGCCGCGGCAGCAAAACTTGCCGCCAGACTCATGAATCCACGAAGGCGCACACTCGGCTTGGCATAGAAGAGTAAAAATTGCGATTTGTTTACATGAGGGGCTCCCCCTCTCAAAATGCTCTCACAATCTTTAGGGGCCACGCCCAAGTGTTTGCATACAGGATAAAACAGTAAAGGAACAAGGGATCATCCAGATATGTCGCTCACCGCGTCCTCCACGTCGTCTTCAGACGCACCACTGGCGTCGCTGTCACCATCGTTGGCGTCGCCTCCACCTTCACCAACGCCGGCATCACCATCGTCAACCACGTCGCCTTCGTCTGCAGCGACCACCACCGCAATCTCTTCAGAAGCGAAGGCTCTGACCAGCGCATCCACGTTGTCCTCCACCCACCGCGCCAGGTCGCCACGGATGGCTTGCGGCACGGGGGCAATGGTGGCGTCGAGGTCGAAGTCGGGGAAGGTGTTCCGAAGATGACTGAAGACGCGTGAGAATGCGTGCCCGAGTAGGCCCCGGCTCCTCTCTTCCACGAGCTGGCGAGCTCTATCAGACCGGGCTTCCAGGCGCGTCACCACGTCGACGAAGAAGCGCAGGTGACTGGCGTAGTCATCTGAGTGGGGATACGGCGCGTTCTTGTCGGTGTACCAAAGAAGGGGCGCACCTTTGTACCCCTTTACCTGTGCACGAACAGTCAGAGCCGCGCCCACGGCCACACCAAGCAGAATAGGAGAGGTGGACCAAGGTAAAAACCAAAGCCCAAGACAGCCAAGGCAACGCCAAGGCCAAGAAAACAAAGAAGCAGAGAGGCGAAGCAGGTTCCCCCGGCAAGATCCTTGCCGGGGGCAGCCTCAGCGGCCCCGGCAAGACCCTTGCCGGGGCGGCTCGCCCCCACCAGCGGAGTGAGCCACCCTCGAGCCCATGGGTTCCAACTCAGCCAACCACGTTGGAACTAGGGCTCGGGAGGCACCTCCGTGGTGGCATGCAGATCTTTGTCAAGACCAAGGAATGTTCAAGATCAGATGAGGATTAAAAGAAAACGATCCTCGGCAAGATCCTTGCCGAGGAGAGCCACAAGACCGCCGGCAAGATCCTTGCCGGGGACGACAGCGCGCCACGGCAAGACCCTTGCCGGGCCACCCGGCAAGGCCCTCACCGAGGACGCCAGCAGGGCCACTGCCAGGCCCGCACCAACCAAGTCTCCACCGCCATTCGCATGCAGCTGCCAGCTCAACCAGCTGAGCAGGCACCTGCGTGGCAACATGCAGCTCCCGGGCCAACTCAGCACACGCCTGCGTGGCGGCATGCAGATCTTCGTGAAGGCTCCACCATCGCGCCACCTCAGCTGCCTGCCTGCCTACATGGCGCCGCACGCATCGCTGGCCAGGGCGCGTGTCAAAGCGAGGAGGAGCGGCGACGGACGGGACGGGCCTCGCTCCCGCCCCCGATAAAGCTAGGGGACACCTCAGCAGCGCATTAAATGCGTCTTATCCTGTAATACGAGCGATAAGCTCGCAGTACTGTACGCCTTTCCACCTCCTGTGTGCCACTGTGGCAGCCCCTTTTGACTATAAAAGGAGGCCCATAGCATATTGGAGAGGGATTTGGCTCTTTGGAACCGTGCAGCCACCGCAGCTAGTTTAGGAGCTCAAGAACACTCAATACATCCACCAAACCAGGACTAGGGTTTTACGCATCCTCGTGGCCCAAACCTGGGTAAACGATCCTTGTGCCAATTACTAATCCTGCTCTTCTCACAACCCTGCGCCCCGGCAACCGTAGTAGGGACTCTTGTGATCCCATAGGTGTCGTTCCACACCGACATCTTTGGCGCGCCAGGTAGGTGGCGCAATTGTGAGAATCTGGTCTAGTAGTTGGCCTAGCACTTCTTCATCGCCATGGCTCCCAAGAAGGAGACAGCCAGGAGAAAAGGGCGCCACCTGCGAACGTGAAGGACGCCATTGCGGCAACAGAAAAGCTAAGTCATTCAGAGCCTTGAGTTATTTCCTCTTATATATATAAGGTTATCGTCCTCGGAGATCTTGCCTATGTATGAAAAACCTGCACCCAAAGGGGCCCTCCCGCAATTGGCAACGCCCTTGTTCTGTTTCGAGTCCGCTCAACAGCTCAAGCGGACGCGTCGAGAGTGGCGGGATAGCCTTCCGCACTTGGCAACACTCTTGATTCTGACTCGAGTCAAGCTCGACAGTTCGGGCGGCCGCGCTAAGGGCGGTAAGGTGGTTCACCCAGCAGCAAGCACACCTGGTAGGCCAATTGGGATCCGTCCCCAAGACTCTGCCCTGGGTTTACGCGCCGCCAAACCTACCCTGTTAACGTAGGGTGGACATACAAAGGAAAATCGAATAGGAAAATAACATGCATAATATTAAAAGTGCCGCAGAGTCATATTACATCAAATTGTTGCTGCGGTTCTAACTAAAGATAGCAATTGTCTTGGTTGTGAACCTACAGCGGCGATAAGAAATGGGGTGCCTAATCCCGGCGCTGGCCCTCCACCCTCAGAATTCCACCGACACGAGTGATGATGGGCTTGATGCGCTCCCTGAGCGGCGTGAGGTCAGTATCCTCCAGCAAGCTCTCTAGCGCGGCGTCGAAGTCGAGGTCGGGGTACCAATATGCCACCTTGGTGAGAACCTTGGTCATGGTGCCCTGGACAAGCCTCCGGGCCTCGTCGGCCAGCGAGGCCGGCCGGTTGGCGTGAAGCTGCTCCAAGGCCCCGAGAACACACTCGAAGAACAAGGTCAGCTTGGCGTTGGTGGTCCCGCTGCGCTCTGGGGCGTACCTCACGCTTGGCATCCCCATGGTAGCCAGCTGCGCGGTGATCCTGCCGGCGATGTCCTCGAGGCGGCCGATCCAGCGGTTCACGCCCTCCTTGAAATCCTTATGCTCAGTGGCCTCATTCTTCTGCAGCTGCTTCTCGGTCTCCAGCTCCTTGGCCAGGGTCCCCTCCCGGGTTTTGGCCTCCGTGAGCATCCCCTCGAGGCCCTCCAGCTTTAGCGTGAGGTCCTTGATGGACTTGTTGGCCTCGGAGAGCTCCCCGGCCTTGCTGACGGCCGCGCCCTGCGCCTCCGTCAGGGCGCCGTTGAGTGTGTCCTTCTCCTGGGACAGCTTCAGGGCCTGCTCCTTCAGCTCGTCCCACTCCACCTCCAGCTCCTTCACCTTACCGGCATGAACTAGATCTTGGGCATCGAGCGCCTCCCTGTGCCTCTGCTCCAGCTCTTGGGTCCGTTGCAAGACAAGCTTCTCCACTTCCCTGTCCTTGGCGTGGAGTTTGGCGTCGAGGTCCGCCTCGCGCTTGGCGAGGTCCTCCTCCTGGGAGTTCAGGGCGGCCTGGTGCTGGGTTCGGGCGGCCTCGGCTGCCTCTGCCAAGCCCGCCGCCGTCTCCTGGGCCTTCTCGATGTCGGCCAGCTTGATGGTGAGCTCCACGTCGCGCTTGGCCAACTCGCCCTGGGCGGTCTTCAATTCTTTGTGAGCCTGGCGGAACCAGTCCTGCGTCTCGGCGACGCGCTTCTGGAGGTCTACCTCCGCCTTCTCCACCACCGCCATCCTGGACTTAGCCTTGTCCAGGCGGGCGCCGTGAAGCGCCTGGAGCTTCCGGAAGCTGGCGCCCATGGCGTGGAGGAGCCGCTCTTCCTGGGAGCCGTCGCCACCAGCGCTCGGCTCGTCGACGATCTCAAGCCCGACGGCGGTGAGCACCTCGTCGTCAAACACCTCCCTCTCGACGGGAGCCCTGGTGCTCGACGCGACTGGGAGGTGGACGAAGAGGTCGTCGCTCACCTTCAGATACTTGCCAGAGCCGGAAGCAGCGGAGGAGGAAGGCTGGTCATCGACCACCTCCTCCTCGGCGGCGGCCTTGCCGGAGTCTCCGGCAGGCCCCTTGCAAGCCTCCTCGGTAGTAGCCTTGCCGGAATCCTGGGCAGGCCCCTTGGCGGCGTCCTCCGCAGCACCCTTGGCGGACTCCTCGGCAGCGACCTTCTCGGCTTCTGCCGCGACGCCCTTGGCGACGTCCTTGATGATGGCGTCTATGTCCTCCTAGTCCGCCGAGGAATGATCTGAGCACCAAGAAGGGGGTGAGACAAAGCCAAGACCAAGGATCAGCAAGAAAAAAAGAGAGCAGGGATGAAGGGCGAACGACTTACCAGTGCCAGGCTGGGAAGCAGAAGTCCCCTCCCCGCCAACATTTGGCGCCGAGACGAAGCCGCCAGCGCCCAAGTTCACCGGCTCCTCCTCCATGTGCGTGGGCCCGGTGCTTGGAGCCCTTACCGGGGACGGCCCTCGGGGCGGCGTGGTCGATGGGGGCGGCGTGTTGGGAGTAGCCCTCTGCTGCTCCTCCTGCTGCCGCTCTCCTCCTGCATACCCGGCAAGGTCAGCGCCAAAGTATCATACCCCTGACACATGTCGACGAAGGGAGACTAAGGAACTTACGCTGGGGGCTGCGCCGGGGGCTGCTGTCCGGGCTGCTCAACACCAGCAGTGGCGCCCTTCAAGTACCAGCCGGGGGCTGGCCGCCCGCTGAGGTCTTGGCCCTTTTCACCCTCTGGGCCAGCGTCTCTGCGTCCCTGCAAAGATGAAAAGAAGTCAAGACAAGCGACATAGATTGAGGAGACAGAGATGACGGGAAAGAGCAAGATACTTACCGTCCACCTCCTCCTCTGTTGTCTTCCTCTTCCTCCTCGGGCTGAGGGACCCGAAGTCAAAGGTGACCCCCGTGTCGGCGTCTGCCGGAAGAGGGGAGGAGGGCGGAGTCTGGGCACGCTTGCGCAAAGAGGAGGCAGATGCTCTCTTCTTCGCTGCCGTGGCCTTCACCACTCTCTTCGCTGCCGCGGCCCTCGTCTGACGCCCGGACTCCTCCTGAGACTTTGGCCGTCGTGCGGCCCTGGCAGGCCGTACCGGCTCGCCAGAAGTGGCCCGCCGCAGGACTCGCCCTCTTCCCGCGGTCGGAGGGTCAACAGCCCCGGCCTCCTCCGACGACGACTCGTCGGCCGCATCCTCAACCAAAGGAGCCTCGGTGCCGGCGCTGCTGGCTTCCCCTGTGGCCGCCGCCCACCGGGCGAGCTCCTCCTCCTCCACGGCCGTCGCAGCCTTTTCCTGCACGCCGCCAGCACTGCCGGACTCCTCGGCAAGCTGCGCCTCCCTCGCCCTGGCGGCGATGTAGTCCGGTTCCGCCTGGGAGGTGTCCTGGATGAGCAGCCGCTCGGCGTCGGCGTTGATGTATCCCTCGTGCAGAGTGTCGAAGAACTCCTGCACCTGGACGTCCTCCGGCTCAACCCAGCTCGGGTCAGGGCCATGCGCATTGCAGTCTTGCATCATGGCGATGATTTCGGTCCGGCGCGAATTATTGCACAGCGGGACCACTCCCGCCGACAACTTGAACAAGGGCCCCTTGAAGACCTTGCCGGCCTTTGCGGCGGCCCTCGCGACCTTGTCGGTTCGCTCGACCTCGCCGTCGCGGCCCACGTCAAGCTGGAAGAGTCGCTGGCAGAAATGGGCATGCCCCATCACTGTGAAATTGTGGTCGAGGCCGGGGCGAAGCCGCATGATATCAGCGGGGTTCGTGAAGAGCCAGGCCGGCATCCCCTTGTTGTGCAGTGGAGCGATCCGGCGGCGGATGAAGTCCGCCCCGATCATCAAAAGGGTGAGTCTGGCCTCGATGAGCTGAAGGATCCTGGTGGTAGCGGCCGAGAGCTTCCCGTCGTCGGCGTCGACGTCGCTCCAATCGCCTCTGCGGACCGGCGGCGCCCGGTGAACTTCGCAGAACGCCGGCGGGTCCTTCTCTTTGATCCAGCACCACCGGCCCCGCCATTCTACCGACCTCTCCTTCATGGCGCCATCCGGGTACGCTCCCTTGGACCTTGGGATCCAGGTGATGCAACCAGAAATGGTGCCTCCCGTTTGGATCCGAGGGAAGAAGTAATGGCGGAAGAGCGCCGTGTTGGGGTGCACCCCGGCGAAACCTTCGCAGAGGTGCGCGAAAAGGTCCATGCATGCCACGGCATTCGGGGTGAAATCCAAGAGGCGGAAGCCAAAGGTGTGCATGATGTCACTGAAGAAATCGGAGAAGGGAGGACAAAGACCACAGGAGAAATAGTCGACAAAGAAAGGGTACCGATTCGGGGCAGCCTCTGCGCAGTTGGCGGGGATGACGCACATGGCTGGGTGCCCCTTCTTCTCTCCCCCCGTCTTCACCCCCCACAAGGGTTTGAAGGCCTCCCGGAGCTCGAACACATCCACTGTCGAAGGGAAGAAGGCGGACTACGTCCGCTGCACCGCCAGCGCACTCTCCGGCGGCTCCGTCGCTCCGGCGTCCTTGGCCACTCCCTTGCCCTTGGTGGATTTGGGCGCCATGGAGGCTGGGGGAGGGGGGCAAGAAACAGAGGGCGGCGGGAACGCGACGGCGGCGAGCAAGAATGAAGCTTAGGGAGGAAGGAGGAGGGGGCGGCGGCTCTCAGATTGGAAGAACGCGCAGAAGGGGTAAAGTGAGCAGCGCGCCCGCGGTTATTCCTTTTTACGGGGAAGGCGCGGGCCGCCTCCTTTCCCATTAACCATGATGTGACGCATGTGCATGCCGCCCACGTCACGCGCGCCCCTCCACGTCGCGCATTCAACGCGGGTCGTGGACCGAGGTAAAAACCAAAGCCCAAGACTGCCAAGGCAACGCCAAGGCCAAGAACACAAAGAAGCAGAGAGGCGAAGAAGTTTCCCCTGGCAAGATCCTTGCTGGGGGCAGCATCAGCAGCCCTGGCAAAACCCTTGCCGGGGCGGCTCGCCCACACCAGCGGAGTGAGCCACCCTCGAGCCCCACGGGTTCCAACTCAGCAAACCACGTTGGAACTAGGGCTCGGGAGGCACCTCCGTGGTGGCATGCAAATCTTTTGTCAAGGCCAAGGAATGTTCAAGATCAGATGAGGATTAAAAGACAACGATCCTCGGCAAGATCCTTACCGAGGAGGTCACAAGAACCCCGGCAAGATCCTTGCCGGGGACGACAGCGCGCCACGGCAAGACCCTTGCCGGGCCACCCTGCAAGGCCCTCACCGAGGACGCCAGCAGGGCCACCGCCAGGCCCGCACCAACCAAGTCTCCATCGCCGTTCGGATGCAGCTGCCAGCTCAACCAGCTGAGCAGGCACCTGCATGGCAACATGCAGCTCCCGGGCCAACTCAGCACATGCCTGCGTGGCGGCATGCAGATCTTCGTGAAGGCTCCACCACCGCGCCACCTCAGCTGCCTACCTGCCTACATGGCGTTGCACGCATCGCTGGCCAGGGCACGTGTCGAAGCAAGGAGGAGCGGCGACGGACAAGACGGGCCTCGCTCCCGCCCCCGATAAAGCTAGGGGAAACCTCAGCGACGCATTAAATGCGTCTTGTCCTGTAATATGAGCGATAAGCTCACAGTACTGTACGCCTTTCCACCTC
This sequence comes from Triticum aestivum, assembly GCF_018294505.1. Lineage (NCBI taxonomy): Eukaryota > Viridiplantae > Streptophyta > Magnoliopsida > Poales > Poaceae > Triticum > Triticum aestivum. Next base: position 344,699,828 of record NC_057805.1, read on the forward strand.
CTGTGTGCCACTGTGGCAGCCCTTTGGACTATAAAAGGAGGCCCATAGCATACTGGAGAGGGATTCAGCTCTTTGGAACCGCGTAGCCACCGCAGGTAGTTTAGGAGCTCAAGAACACTCAATACATCCATCAAACCAAGACTAGGGTTTTACGCATCCTCGCGGCCCGAACCTGGGTAAACGATCCTTGTGCTGATTACTAATCCTGCTCTTCTCACAACCCTGCGCCCCGGCAACCGTAGTAGGGATTCTTGTGATCCCATAGGTGTCGTTCCACACTGACATTCTCGTCACAGACGTGGCCCAGCACCGCGTTGGCCCTGACCCTGAGGTCCTGGAGCATGGGGGCATGCTCGCGCTCCAATGTCCATCGCTGAAGCACTTCCTCTCTGTTATGCCGCACGATGGCCTCGACGTCATCAACCCGTTTCTGAAGAGAGAGCAGCTCGGCGCGGGCGGAAGCCAACTCTGCCTGCGCGGTGACCAGGGCGGCTGCTGTGGCCTCCTCACGCCTCTCTACCTCAGCCAGCCTTGGCCTAAGGGCGGCGGCCCTACTTGCAGCATCCACCTCCGCAGGCTGCAACTTTGGATCATACCAACCCTCAAGACCCACGCAGACCTCGGCCACCCGACGATCAACCTCCTCCTAAGCTTTGGCCTCGCGTGCGCCAACGGCATCTTCCGCTTGGGAAACTTGACGCTCCCTGCTACCTCTTGAGCACTGCATTGGTTTTCCCTTGAAGAGGAAAGGGTGATGCAGCAAAGTAGCGTAAGTATTTCCCTCAGTTTTTGAGAACCAAGGTATCAATCCAGTAGGAGGCCACGCACGAGTCCCTCGCACCTACACAAATAAATAAATCCTCGCAACCAACGCGTTAAGCAACCAACGCGATAAGGGGTTGTCAATCCCTACACGGTCACTTACGAGAGTGAGATCTGATAGATATGATAAGATAATATTTTTGGTATTTTTATGATAAAGATGCAAAGTAAAGAAAGTAAAATAAAAACGGCGTCAGAAATAGCTTGTTGTCGGGAAATTAATATGATGGAAAATAGACCCGGGGGCCATAGGTTTCACTAGTGGCTTCTCTCATGAGCATAAATATTACGGTGGGTGAACAAATTACTGTTGAGAAATTGACAGAATTGAGCATAGTTATGAGAATATCTAGGTATGATCATGTATATAGGCATCACGTCCGATACAAGTAGACCGACTCCTGGCTGCATCTACTACTATTACTCCACACATCGACCGCTATCCAGCATGCATCTAGAGTATTAAGTTCATAAGAACAGAGTAACGCCTTAAGCAAGATGACATGATGTAGAGGGATAAACTCATGCAATATGATATAAACCCCATCTTGTTATCCTCGATGGCAATAATACAATATGTGCCTTGCTGCCCCTACTATCACTGGGAAAGGACACCGCAAGATTGAACCCAAAGCTAAGCACTTCTCCCATTGCAAGAAAGATCAATCTAGTAGGCCAAACCAAACTGATAATTCGAAGAGACTTGCAAAGATAACCAATCATACATAAAATAATTCAGAGAAGATTCAAATATTGTTCATAGATAAACTTGATCATAAACCCACAATTCATCGGTCTCAACAAACACACCGCAAAAGAAGATTACATCGAATAGATCTCCACAAGAGAGGGGGAGAACATTGTATTGAGATCCAAAAAGAGAGAAGAAGCCATCTAGCTAATAACTATGGACCCGAAGGTCTGAAGTAAACTACTCACACATCATCGGAGAGGCTATGGTGTTGATGTAGAAGCCCTCCATGATCGACGCCCCCTCCGGTGGAGCTCCGGAACTGGCCCCAAGATGGGATCTCACGGGTACAGAAGGTTGCGGCGGTGGAACTAGGTTTTTGGCTCCGTATCTGGTAGTTTGGGGGTACGTAGGTATATATAGGAGGAAGGAGTACGTCGGTGGAGCAAAAGGGGGCCCACGAGGGTGGAGGGCGCGCCCCCTACCTCGTGCCCTCCTGGTTGACGTCTTGACGTAGGGTCCAAGTCCTCTGGATCACGTTCGTTCCGAAAATCACGTTCCTGAAGGTTTCATTCCGTTTGGACTCCATTTGATATTCTTTTTCTGCGAAACTCTGAAATAGGCAAAAAACAGCAATTCTGGGCTGGGCCTCCGATTAATAGGTTAGTCCCAAAAATAATATAAAAGTGTATAATAAAGCCCAATAATGTCCAAAACAGAATATAATATAGCATGGAACAATAAAAAATTATAGATACGTTGGAGGCGTATCACTCCCTCGTCTCCAGCTGCTCAAGCTCGAGGCTACGCTCCACGGCCTCGAGAGCTAGCGCCTCCTCGCGCCTCCGGATCTCTTCTTCCTCGGTGGGCGTCCCCCTTAGTGACGCAAGGGCGGCTTTGCGCGCCTCCACCTGCTGCTCTAGGGACGCACTCAAGGCCTGGAGCTCCCACGCGCGCTTCTCCGCAGCCTCGCGACGGCGGTTAGCCTCGCGAGCCTCCTCCAAAGCTCGGGAGCAAGCTTTCCGGGAAACCTTGAGGCACGCTTCGGCCTTCGCGTTATCAAGACCACGCTGGTAGCAGCCAAGGTTGATGGCCACCTTCAGCTTACGCCGCTCCTCCAGTAGCCGAAGACCCTCAGCCTTGAGGCGTGCATCGACGTCCGCAAGTTTACCGTCGAGTCGGCTCATCGCACTCGTCGCCTCCTGAAAGAGCTCGTGGCGAACGATGCTTCGCTCGCGCTCGAGCTCAAGCACGCGGCCCGCCTCGTCCTCCGCCTCGGGGGCTGCAGGCGGGGCGTGAAGCGGCGTGCCCCCTCTCAACGGCGGGCTGGGGGCTGGTGCTGCCCCAGGCGCCAGCCCGGCCTCACGAGGGGCCCCGGCCAGTCGGGGCCCGCTGCTTGAAGAGGAACCGAAGACCGAAGCCAACCAACTACTGTCCATGACCAGAGGAGGGGTCCGAGGCACGCCCGCCAAGCTCCAAGCCAGGCCGTGGAGGAAGGACGATGGGGCCGCAGATTCGAAGCGCCATGAAGGCGAGTGCACCTCCCCGGCCGGCCCTGCTCCAGGCGCGACATGCAGGCTCGGGACGCTCAAGGCTAGCGGTGGAGTTGAGGAAGGCGGAGGTTGCTTCTCGGGGGACACAGCGGCCCTGACAGAAGGGGTCCTGAAGAGCCAACGTCAGGGAGGAAAGCAGCAATCAAGAGATCACAAGGTGCAGTGCTGACTCGTCGACGGTGATGTACTTTCTTTGCTTCAATAGCCCGAAGATACCGCTGCTGCTCGGAGACCCTTTCCTCTTGCGGAGCTCCTCGAAGTCCATGCAAAGCCGACCGAAGCGCTGGACATGGCGGCCGGCACGGGGTGCAGCCGGAGAAGTGCTCGAGGGGACAACTTCAGGGGTGCCGGGCTGCGGAGAGCAGTCGGGCGCCGTCTCACTGCGACCTCCCGAGGCCTCCAGAGCTTCGGCCTCGGGAGCCGCGTGCTGCAACGTCTCAGCGACCGATGTCCCAGAGGAAGAATCATGAGTTCCTGAGGATGACGCCCCAGGAGCCCCAGGCGGCATCTCCACCTCAGCACTCGTGCCGCCAGCCTCCGGCGGCGCTCGCCCCCCTGCATCCACATTCGGGACGAGCTCGGCGCCAGCGACGAAGAAGGGAACCACGTTGACAGGGTTCTCGCGGGACCCCACCATGCCGTCCGGGCGCTGCCCCCACTCATCAAAGGGAGGCATGCCCTCTACAAATTCAGCCTTGTTCATGCAGTAGTACAGCAGACAGCTCTTCCCACGCATGTCTTCCAGCGAAGGGACACCTGTCAGGACCTCAAGCACTGTTTGCCGCGTCTTAAGAGGGAGCCCGGACTCCTGAAACCTCATATGATCCTGACTACTGAGCAAGGCCCACATCGGGCGAGAATGGCGCTGAAGCGGAGCGACTCGGCGTCTGACGAACTCCTTCACCACCATAGGCGCAGTCACGCCACGGTCCTTCAGCCTCCTCAGCCTGAGCCAGGCGGGGACAAGACGGGGGCTCGCGAGCCTCTCGTGGCCCCAACCGGAGTTGGGAACGGCAAGTGCTGACGGAGAATGGAGCAGAGGGCTGAGCACCCCAGCGTCGACAAACACCCACCGTGTCCAAAACTCGCTCGTGGATGGAGGAAGCTCGAAGTCGATCCCCGCGCCCGCCGTCGCGGCCACAGCCTGGAAGCTCACGCACCCCGAGCTATGCCAAGGATCCATCAGATGAAGTGAGAAGAAATGACGGAGAAGGGCCACAGAAGGAGCGATGCCCACCATGGCCTCACACAGAAAGGCGAAGACGGCAAGGAGACTCACGGATTGGGGGTCAAGATGCAGCATGTGGATCTGGTAATGTTCAAGCACCGCGTTGAAGAAGGCGGAGAAAGGGTAATCAGGCTGGCCCAAAGGGCATCGATGAAGATTGGGACCTCGGTGGCTGCCCGGGCAATGCAAGCGCGAGACGCAGGCCAAGCAACCGTCTTCCCCCACTCGTTGAAGCTAGTGGTGAGCATGGGACGCACCTTGTCCATGGCCTCATCGTTGAGCACCAGGGATCGGCCGACTGCAGGCTCGGCGGCTGGAGGCGCACTCGGCGAGGACAGAGGCTTCTGCCTCTTGTCTGCTTGTTTCGGCGCCATGACGATGAAGCGGGCAGAGTGCAGGTCAGATTGGAGAGGAGGAACAGAGTGTCAAGGAAGTAGAGGGATTGAGAAAGAAAGGCGTGGGCAATGGAAGAATAACTATGTAGGTAGGGGGGCCGCATAGCCAGGCGGACTGCAAGGCAGTGTGGGGAAGCGGAGACGCCCACGTCCAATCAACCGCCACACGTCGACCGAGGCCGCAGGCTTTTGGGGCCCACGGTGCTCCGCACTTGACCTTTTGCTTCGCCTCGAAGCCAAGCCCGAGCGCGCCTTGGCCCCGGGGGCTACTGTCGGCGTTCTGGTAATGGGGGTCCCCAGACTTGCCTGCCTGCAGCCCATGGTGTGGCTGTGCTAGTAGGCCCGTACGGCCCAACTTCATCAACAAGACGTTCGAGACCCTTGCGAGGGGCCAAGCCTTGCAAGGCGGGCGACACAAGACCTCCTCAGGAGCGGCCTCACCAGGTTGGCTCACGAGGAGCGGAGAGATCAAGGCAGGGCAAACCTCGCGAGGTTCTCCTGACGTGAGCCATGACGATCGAGACCAGGCGGGCGCCAGCGCGTGCAGCGTCCTTGTTTCCCCTTTGGTGCTAAAGGGGCAAGTGCAGGCGCAGAGTACCGAGGCATCACGCAAAGGTTTCCATATCGGTGCAACGAGACCAATACCAGTAGGACGGCAAGACGGAGGTCACCATGGAGCCCAAGGTGGCGTCACCACCAGAGCCTTTTGCAGGCGAAGACTACTTTTGTCAGGATAAGCTGTACTAGCTGTCCCCTTTCAAATTGGTCGTTGTTGGCTCCCTTCCCGCTCAATATTTGGGAAGAGGACCAGGGACTATATAAGTAGAACTAACCACCACAGTAGGGGGATCGATTCCATCTTCCATCCTCGCACCCACAAGTTCACTGAGCACAAGAACACCTCAACCTCAGGAGGCTGTTCTTCCCCTTGTACTGTTCATCATACCCCCAAGAGGCAATCCACCACCACCACACTGGAGTAGGGTATTACACCACAACGGTGGCCCGAACCATTATAAATCTTGTGTCTTTTGTGTTGTGAGTTCATCGAGTTCGTCCGTGAGATCTTAGCTAGCTAGGGCGTGGTTCGGTAGGAGGGAAAGAACTTCGCGCGCACCCCAGAGTTCGAACCTCAAGGGTTTTGCCGGAACCTGTGATCTGAAAAGGCCGGCCTGTTTGACTTGGTCAAAAGGTGGCGGGCCGGCCCACGGCAAGCCTGTTAACAGCCTATTCGCATATAGCCCATTTACAGCCCGCTAACCCAGGGCCCGTTTACGGCCTATCCGAATTAGGCCCAGTAGCGTTTTAACTTCCGGCCCATGTATGGCCCATGATGTCTTTCGGCCCATATGAGGCCCTTAGTAACTCTCGGCCCATTAACGGCCCATGGTAAAACTGGCCCGTAATGAACAGTGTATCACTTTATACCCATTAACGGCACGTGGTGAAACTGGCCCGTAATGAACAGTGTATCACTTTATACCCATTAACGTCCCATTATTCCGTTGGGCCGTTTCCAGCGCATGTTATCTTTCGGCCTTCTCAGGGCCCATTTATTCTTGGGCTCATTTCCAGCATTCATTTACTTACGGCCCGTTACTGTCATTTTCTGCTTCTGGGCCAAATTCAGCCCGTGGTTATAGTCGGCCTGTTTGAGGCCTGTTAATATGTTGGGTCGTTTTCATAGCGTCATCAAATACGGCCGATTAACGACGGCCCGTTATGGTCGGCCCATGAATGGACGATTTCAACTCTAGCCCATTTACGGCCATAATGTGGTCTGTTATTGGCCCATGTTTGGCAACCTGATCATACGGCCCATAGAAGGCCCATTGATGATACGACCCGTAGAAGGCCCATTGTGTCTACGGCCCGTATAAGGCTCATTGTTTCTATGCCGCAGAAGGCCCATTGTTTCTACGGCCCTTAGAAGGCGCATTGTTTCTACGGCCCGTAGGAGGCCCATGTTAACTACAGTAACTATGTAGCCCATGGTTATTGTGGCCTAGTTTTAAAAATAGGTTATTGCGGCCACTAGCAAACCGCGGAAAAAGAACTGCACTGACTACAAGAAAACAAATAAACAAGACAATAAGGAAATAAATAAGCAAGCAACTTACGCTAGGCTATCACGGCTATTACACATATTACATCCACTGGGCATCAAAGTTTGCCACCAGTGCAAATATAGAGAACAAAGCAGCATATAAACGCCGCAGCAAAACAAGTCAAGAACTGAAACCACTTCAGAAGAGCTCAAGAAACAATATCCTGGGTACCCATGATGCTGGCAAGATGCTTAGCAAGCTTATTAACTTTCTCTTGTTTGGCGCTTAAATCCTCCACCACTTGTTGTTGCACCAGAAAGTATGCATCTGAATTCTGCAGGGACTTCCTCAGTCCTTCAGCTTCCTTTCGCATAACATCTGATCGATGTCTTTCAACTTGAAGTTCAGACTCAAGAAGCCGAACTGATTCAGGCAGCGAGTTCGAAGAGCTGGTGCTAGCAGTAGTAGCCAGTAACTCGAACACTACATCAAGACGGGACTTTGGGGTTGTCTCAATGTCTTCAATATAGTTTTTATCAGCTTTCTAGGAAACCAACAGGGATGTCTCACTATCTTGAACCTTATCTGCATTACTTCCTTTACCTTTGCTTAACGGGGTACTCTTCTCCAATATTTTATCCGCGTTCTAAAAGAGAAACAAACACATCACAGGTTTACAATGTAGTATATGAAACTCATTTTGGTAAACTAGTTCGGTAGTAAGGTGGACAGGATAACAGCATGCAACAAACATATATCTATGTAGTATGGTCACTGTATGGTCTATATCATTCTAGTTTATGTTGCCAAATCAAGATAGATACAGTTCGAATCATATCTATTTAAGACAAAGCAGCATAGACAGAATATAAGTGTGGGAAACTACACAACAATAACAACACTTGTAATGTGCATGGCATGAGAACATAACTGTTTATTCAATTGAAACTGAAATCAACATAGAGCAAGTTACAACAGCAAACACGTTAAAGAAACAGGTTTAAAACATACTTGTTGCGCCATTGGAGTTTCAATTGCATCCTTCAAATTTGAAATTAGTTGGTATGAGTAAATACAGTGATGCAAGAGCAAAGTAGTATGAACCATAGCTACGGAACCTGACCTGAGAACAATTCTTCTTCTGCTTTAAGCGTTGACTTGGGGTTCGGAGTGCTGGTCCTCGTGCTTTGGGCACTGCAGTTGCCTTACTAACTGCTCATGTTTGGGTGCTCTGTGGTGGAGACGGTGCTGTGTCAATGGGAACTGGGTTACTATCTGCTGGGGTTGGGGGTTAGAAGGGGTGTAGCTGGTTCTCTGTCCAACTGGGTAGGGTACAATCTGCGTGAGTCTGGGTTATGTGTGGTGGGGCTGGTTCTTGTTCAAGTACAACTGTGGTTCTATCTCCATCGACAGGTAGCACGATCTTTTCTGAAGACCGTGTTTTTACCCCCACAGATACTGCCATCACCCTCTCCAATTGAAATGGCTGATAAACAAGAAAATTAATTGAATGTATAGACATTGTAAGATAGACAGGTGCAATGGATAGTAGGGAAGAAACCATGGCATGAAATAATTCACATTTATGTTGTCTAACCAAACATAATAGCAGGACATAATTTCACATATATGATGGCTAATTAAACAGGATAGCATGACACAATTTCACATGTATGATGGCTAACTAAATAGGATAGAATGACATACTTCAAAATATGATGACTATGTAAACAGGATGACATGATATAACTATACGATGTGTCTGTTAAAGTGGTTGGCATGCCATAAATCACAAACATGCCGTCGATGGAAACATGATGGCATGATATAATTCACGGATAGAATGACATAATTCAAAATATGATGACTATGTAAACAGGATGAGATGATATAACTATATTATGTCTTTAGAAAATGGGTTGGCATGCCATAATTCAGATACATGCTGTCTATGTAAACATCATGGCATGATATAATTCAAATATATGATTTATATACTAAGGAAGTGAGCAGAGGGCAATCGCATATATGATGTGTCAACTAAGGAGATGGCATTCAATATCGTGTATATGATGTAAAAACTAAGCATTGCAATACAACATATGCATGATATGAGTAATATAACCCTGCCAAGTTTGAGCATACACCACAGGGGGATAATAGGACTGGTCATTTGCCTCTGAATCCTCCTCTGAAGGGCTATCTATAACCAGCAAGATATCTGCTTCAGCAGGTAGCATTGTCTGCTCTGAAGACCTTGTTTTCACTCCAGATTTCTCCATCACCAATTCAAATGGATGATGCACAGGAAGAGCAGCTGAATATACAAACATTGTCGACAAAAGCAATGAGAAATACAAAAAAAGTACGGCATGATATAATTCACATATATGATGCTTGGCTAACAGCATGGCATTGCATAATTCACATATATAATGCCTTGCAACAAGATAGCATTGCATAATTCACATATATAATGTCTTGCAACAAGATGGCATTGCATAATTCACATATATGGTAATTAGACACTAAATAGGTGGCATTCACACAAAGCATGTCTAAACTAAGCAAATGACATAGCAATGCAAGATACCATACGCGCGATATGAGCAACATAACCCTGCCAAGTTAGAGCATGCACCTCGGGGGGGATAGGACTGGTCATCTGTCTCTGAATCCTCCTCTGAGGAGCTATCTGTAACCAGCAAGACATGCGCTTCGTCAGATAGCATTGTCTTCTCTAAAGACCTTGTTTCCACTCCAGATTTTTCCGTGACCGTGCCGAATGGCTGATGCACAGGAAGAGTAATTGAATGTACTAAAATTGTTGACAAATTTAACACGTAATAAAGAAATGATGTCATGATATAATTCACATATAAGATGACTGGCTAACCAGGGTGGCATTGCAAAATTCACATATATGATGCCTGGATAAACAAGATGGCATTGCATGATTCGCATATACGATAAAGAAACTAAACAGATGGCATTGACACAAAGCATGTCTAAACTAAGCAGATGACATCTTTGATGTATACAGTAAGCAATGCAAGGCACCATATGCATGATATTACCAACATCAGCATGCCAAGTTAGAGCGAATACCTCATGGGGTAAATAGGAGTGGTCTTCTGCTTCTGAATACCCCTTAGAACAGTTATCTTCCTCTTGATTACGATCCGAAATGGGTGGAGGGGGGCTACCTTTGCGCCCACCATGGATCGACGTCTGCATGAAATTTAATTGCCACGCAAGGCTCGTCTCTTTTGCTCTACATGTTCAGTTCCATTGTGTACAATAACTGACATGCATAGGAATAAAACACAGTGAGATTATGTAAGGAGTGCATGCACAAATCCAGAGTGATGGTAGCAAACTGTGGATAGACCCAAAACCAATGATAGCAGGCAGATAATAGCTTTAGTTAAAAAATACAGATAATGGCTCCTTTAATGTTTGTTTGCACCCAACATGAAACTCATAGTAGACACCCGAGATTAACCAGATAGTAGACAGATAGTACTGATTGCTGCCCCAATATGTACCCCACAACCATTTAAAAACTCAAGTTTCAACATAAGTTTGGACCTGGCTTGGAGTCTAATAGGTGAACACGATGATAAAGTAGCATGTCATCATATTAAGCGATGCATAACGTAAGCAGACACTGAAGAGTGCGACCTCTCTTGCGGACCCTTGTAGTCCAAAAGGTCATCTGCTCAGTGGATGATGGTAATGCAGTTGTCGTGGCTGCCGACGGCGGGGAAGAAGATCTGAGGCGGCGAAAGACAGTCTGGAGAGCGGATCCCTGCTGTGGTGAACCCTTCCGTCGTTGGAGCAGCTGAGCTGGGGTGGAACACAGCACCGCAGGAGCAGGACAAACCACACAAGGTTTTCTTTGACACATATCTGTCACCGAAGTAATTGTGTAAGGGCTTGTTTGAATTTGAGGATTCTAACAATGCAAGGATAGGAAATAGACAGGAATAGGATAGGAATGCACGTGCAAAATAGAGAATTTAAAAACACAGGATTTTTGCCAATCTGGGTGTTTGGTTCACAAGAATTGGAAGATCACAGGATGCAAAGAAGCATGGTGAGATTAAGTCAAACCACAAGAAAATGTACGGTTATAATGCTATTATGCTACTATCTCTTAGTCTTGTGCTTCATGAATAGGAATCTGAAAAGGAGGACAAGTGGAATTTAAAATTCCTACAGTTTTTCTTTCAAGGAGACACTAAAGGAACAAATCCTACAGTTTTCCTTTGCTCCATTCCTTTGCACCAAATTCATGAAAAGTAGTACCATACGAAACTTTCCAATTCCTATGTTTTTCATTCACTTTTCCTTTAAGCACTGGCGACTCTAGTAGGTAGGCTTGAGCAAGGAAAAGCCTACACAAAAAAATGTTTTTGTGCTACTTCTATTAGTTTGGACCCATGCCACTGCCCTACTAGCTCAACTCCCAAGGCCATCGACAAATGCACAGCTCAAACGCGCAGAGATAAATAATGATGGCATTCAAGAGAGTCCATCACGGATAGCTAAGTTGCCTGGTACCTCTCTGCTTGTCATATAGTAGGATAAAATAATCGTATTTCCCATTACTCCATGTGCTCAGTGGACAATATATATAGCATGTAGAGTAAAAAAGAAATGCAACAAGTGTACAACCTCTTTGGCGAAGCCATGTCGATCTCAGCGTGATTGGGTTGGCCGGTGAGGATGCTCCGGCTGACTTGGCTGTCGGAGGAGGGGAAGAAGAACTTAGGCGTCTGGAGATGGAGCCCGAGGTACTGCTCCGTTGTGATGGAGGGTTTCGTCGTTGGAGCAGCTCCGGTGAGTTGTACGACGCCGAGGCTGAAGCAGGACAAGAGAGACAAGGTTAACCTGAGTGGAATTCTAATAGCATCTCCAATAGATGACGTAAAATACATAACCACAAAGTGCTAGATGTAAAATACATCAGCCGCTCATCTCTAAACTTAACTGTCGAAACTGAATTTAACTGTCGAAACTGAACTTAACTGTCGAAACTGAATTTTGCTGTCGAAACTGAATTTTACTGTCGAAACTGAACGCACTAGAGGTGAGGCTACACGTCAGTCAACTGACTTTTTCATCTCTGGTCAGTCGATTTTGCAGCCATTGGATACGAAATCAAGGGCCTGCAGTTCATCTTCAACCTGCACCCCCCTGAGCCGCCAGCGACCACCAGCCAAACACCCGCCCCCCGCCGCCTGCGGCCGGCGGTGCGCTGCCCCGCCCGCCCCGAAAACACTTCCCACCGCCGGTCCGCCGCCAACCCGGCCATCCCTCTAGGCCCCCCCATGCTGAGCTTTTTCTCCGGCGATCCCCACGCCACCGCCCCACCACCGCCGGCGACAATCGCCCCCACCCTAAACCCTAAGATAGATAGTGGGGTACCTCTCCGGCGAGCCCCCCTCCCCACTGCGGCTTGTTCTTCCTTAACTCCGGCGAGCCCCCCACCCCCTGAAAATCGACTGACCCAAAAGTCGATTCAGTCGACTGAAGTGTAGCTAAATCGGATCAGCATCGCAAGCAAGAGCAAGAGCAGCAGCGCGAGCAAGACCAAGAGCAAGAGTAGACCAGGCAGGGGACCGAAAGCAAGAGCAGAGCAGCAGCGCGAGCGAGAGCTAAAGCAGCAGCGGCTCCTACTGATGTGGACGTCGCCGCCGAGGGAGTGACGCCGTGGAGGAAGTGGCCGGCGACGCTGTCGTGGATGGAGTCGCGTCGTGTCGGCTCGGGACCGAGTGCTGGCAGCACCGTGAGATCGAATCAAGAAGAAAATGCGGCGATTACTGTAGAACCTCTTTGGTGGCGCCGATTAGGCCGCAGCTTCACCCGAGGAAACGGTGATGATGATGCTCTTCCGGTGGTGCAGGTGAAGACGGCGGTGTGGGAATGGAGGTGGCGCGAAAGACGAGGGGAACATCAGGGCAGCTCCTTCGAGGTGGAGGACGAGGTGGCTGAACCGGCGGGACGACCAGATCGACGATGGATCCTCATCCGGTACAGTGGATGAGGGACGTCGAGGTGTTGCTGTGGACGACGTCGTCGGGGAAGAGGCTCCGGCTGGGTGGCAGACGGAGGAGGGTGTGGGGCTTCACGGGTTTTCCCGGCCTCGGTGTACAAATGGGTGGGCGGATGGGATGGGAGTGGGGAACCATGGCTTAGGGACGCGCTTGTCTGAAATGTGGGGTAAGTTACGAAAGTACCCACACCGATTTGAGGCGGTTCTTGCGTTTGGGGGTATCACGGGCATTTTGCGTGTCGGGATTTCACAGGAGGTGGGAGTTTTTGCGCGCGTTGTAATTTTGGAATAGCAAGGCGCGGGTTGAGATGGAGGGAGTTGTCGGAGCACAACGAGACAAAGATTTATCTTAAATATTTCGGGGTAACAAGGCGCGGGTTAAAGAGGCGGGAGTTTCGCTGCACGATAGACAGAGACGCTAGCTTGAAATTTCGGCATAACAAGGCGCGGCTTGAAATTTCGGGAGAACAAGCTTAACGTGTACCCAAAAAAAGACAATTTAGACTAGTATGATATACTATGTACAATGTGTTTGACACGCACAACACACACAGACACCATTTAGACTAGTAAGGTACACGTGCATTGCACGCATGAGATTTGGCAACCAAATTATGAATAAAAACCACATTATAGCATGTAAGCTTTGAGTCTTAGATGCATGATGTAGATGTTCGTTTAATTCTTATAGTTCATTTCATTCAAAAACATCTAGTTTTTATAAGAAAGCTAATCTATTTTAAGATTCATGGAATTGTGCGTTGTAAGGTGATACGTCTCCAACGTATCTATAATTTATGAAGTATTCATGCTATTATATTATCCATCTTGGATGTTTAATGGGCTTTACTATGCACTTTTATATTATTTTTGTGACTAACTTATTAACCCAGAGCCCAGTGCCAATTTCTGTTTTTCTCCTTGTTTCAGTGTTTCGCAGAAAAGGAATATCAAACGGAGTCCAAACGGAATGAAACCTTCGGGAGAGTTATTTTTGGAACGGAAGAAATCCAGGAGACTTGGAGTACACATCAGGGAATCAACGAGGAGAGCACGAGGCAGGGGCGCGCCTACCCCCCCCCCCCCCCCCCAGGCGCGCCCTCCACCCTCGTGGGGCCCTCGTGGCTAGTATGTTATGATGATAGTTATTTTACCTATGATATCCTCCCAAGTTATTTTAGCCTCCCAAGTTTTGATATCCAAAGTTGTTATGATGATAGCATGCCTTCTACCTATGATGATTATATTGATGAAAGTGGGTTTGGAAGAGTGTCAACTTTAGGAAGTAATGATCCCACTATTTTGGAGGATGTTGAATCTTATAATATTTATGAAAGTGGATTTGGAAAGGTCATGACTTTATTTAGTGATGAGTCCACTATCCTGGAAGAGGTTTCAATCGATTATGATGAGAACAAAGTTGCTACTTGTGATGATTATTGTGATGAAACTTATGCTATAAAAAGTAGTGATGATTATATTTATAAAACTTGTCATGATTATGATTACCCTTTTTCTGAACATTACTCTTTCAATGTGGAAACAATTTATAGTATTCAAGTCTCTTATGATACTCCCACTATTCCGATTGAGAAGAATTTTGCATATGTGGAGAGTAGTAAAATTTCTATGCAAGTAGATCATGAAAAGAATGCTTTAGGTGCTGGTTATATTGTTGAATTCTTTCATGATGCTACTGAAAATTATTATGAGGGAGGAATGTATGCTTGTAGGAATTGCAATAATATCAAGTTTCCTCTCTATGTGCTTAAAATCTTGAAGTTATGCTTGTTTTGCCTTCCTATGCTAGTTGATTATTGTTCCCATAAGTTGTTTGCTCACAAAATCCCAGTGCATAGGAAGTGGGTTAGACTTAAATGTGCTAGTCATATTCTTCATGATGCTCTCTTTATGTTTCAATTCTTATCTTTTATGTGAGCATCATTGAAATCATCATGCCTAGCTAGGGGCGTTAAACGTTAGCGCTTGTTGGGAGGCAACCCAATTTTATTTTAGTTCTTTGCTTTTTGGGTCTGTTTAGGAATAAATAATCTATCTAGCTTCTGTTAAGATATGGTTTTATGTTTTAATTAGTGTTTGTGCCAACTAAGACCTATAGGATCTTCTTGGATGATAGTTATTTGATCTTGCTGGAAATTCCAGAAACTTTCTGTTCACGAAAACAATTTTTTAAATCACCAGAACGTGATAAAATACTGATTCCAATTGCAGTAGATCAATAAACAAATTATCTAGGTCATACTATTTTGGCAGAAATTTTGGAGTTCCAGAAGTTTGCGTTAGTTACAGATTACTACAGACTGTTCTGTTTTTGACAGATTCTGTTTTTCGAGTGTTGTTTGCTTATTTTGATGAATCTATGGCTAGTAAAATAGTTTATAAACCATAGAGAAGTTGGAATACATTATATTTAACACCAATAAAAGTAAAGAATGAGTTCATTACAGTACCTTGAAGTGGTGTTTTGTTTTCTTTCGCTAACGGAGCTCATGAGATTTTCTGTTAAGTTTTGTGTTGTGAAGTTTCCAAGTTTTGGGTAAAGATTCGATGGACTATGGAATAATGAGTGGCAAGAACCTAAGCTTGGGGATGCCCAAGGCAGCCCAAGGTAATATTCAAGGACAACCAAGAGCCTAAGCTTGGTGATGCCCCGGATGGCATCCCCTCTTTCGTCTTCGTTCATCGGTAACTTTACTTGGAGCTATATTTTTATTCACCACATGATATGTGTTTTGCTTGGAGCGTCATTTTATTTTTCTAGGATTTGCTTGCTGTTATTTAGAATAATTTTTTGCATATTTATTTTCAATAAAAATGTCAAGGATAGCTTTTACCATGCTTATTTTGCAAGTATACATGTTGCTGTTTCAAAACAGAAAGTTTACCGCTGTTGCAAAAATTCCCTAGAAAAGTCAGAATATGATAAAATGTTGAAACCTTTTGCATAATAAGCTCTGATAAATTTACTACAGTGGGAATTTTCTTTCATAATTTTTGGAGCTAGGGAAGTATGGATCTTGCTGCATTCTTTAAAGACTGTCCTGTCAGGCAGATTGCTCTTATGTTTGCATTGTTTGCATATGTTTGCTTGTTTAATGATTCTATTTGAGGATAGGACTATTAAATATGCAGAGGCATTTAGTAGGCAATGTTGAATAATAATTTTAGTGATCTGCTACAGTAGAGTATGATAAGTTTTTTGCATTGGTTTATACTAACTTATCTCACGAGTTCTTGTTGAGTTTGGTGTGGATGAAGCTTTCGAGATTTAGGAAACCGTGATATGAGAGGAATTAAGGAGACACAAAAGCTCAAGCTTGGGGATGCCCAAGGCACCCCAAGATAATATTTCAAGAAGTCTCAAGCATCTAAGCTTGGGGATGCCCCGGTAGGCATCCCACCTTTCTTCTTCAACAATTATCGGTTAGTATCGGTTGAGCCTAAGTTTTTGCTTCTTCACATGACGAGTGCTATCCTTGAAATGTCATTTTATTTTGTTTTGCTTTCTCTGTATGAATAAAATACCAAGATCTGAAATTCTTAAATAAGAGAGAGTCTTCACATAGCTACATAATTATTTAACTACTCATTGATCTTCACTTATATCTTTTTGGGGTAGTTTGTCATTTACTCGTGTGCTTCACTTATATCCTATGAGTAAATAGTTGAATGATTTGAATGTCATAAATCTGAAATTATATATGGGGAGTAATGCCTTCACATATATGAAGTAGAGGTTGTAAATTTATTGAAGGTTAGCAAACATTGTATTGGTCACTTGAACAATTCATGAAAGAATATTGAAGAGAGATTTCACATATAAATATACTATCTTGGACATCTTCTATGATTGTGAGCCCCATTAATTATTTTCAAACATGAGAAAATTAGTTGAAGTTGGACAAGGAAGACAACTTAATGAGTTATGTTTGGGTATATTTGTATATGTTATATTTTTATGGATCCTCTAACATGTGGTGCTTGCTATTTAGAATCCTTTGCTAGCCAAAATATCTGTACTAAGCGGGAATACTGCTTGTGCATCCAAAATCCTTGAACCAACTTTCTTCCATGAGTGTCCACCATATCTACCTATATGCGGTATTTACCTGCCGTTCCAAGTAAATTTGCATGTGCCAAACTCTAAACCTTCAAATAATAATCTGTTTTGTATGCCCGAATCGCTCATGTAGCGACTAGGGCCTGTCAGTATCTTCCATGCTAGGTGGGTTATTCTCACGATGAGTGGACTCCACTCATCATTCACGAGATAATGGCTGGTAACTGGGATGCCCAGTCCTATGATCAAAAGATCAAAAACAAATTCAAAATTATTTAAACAAAACTTCCCCAGGAATGTTGATAGTTGGACGGCACCCGTTGTTTCGGACAAGCCGTGGAGTGTGAATGTTGGTGGAGGGGGAGTAAAAACTTTACCTTTCTACGTGGGAACCGCCTATAATGTATGCAGTATGGAAGATATTGGGAACTCTTGGTCGTTATGTTGACAATGGAAGCATACCTCTCAAAATTATTTTCATCTCTGCTTTTGCTTCGAGCTCTAGCACCTCTGCAAATCCCTGCTTCCCTCTGCGAAGGGCCTATCTTTTACTTTTATGCAAGATTCAATAGTATTCCTTCTCATTGCAACCTACTCTTTAGTTGGCAAGCATCATGTGATGGAAAGATCTAAGCATATATGGCCATTCAAATATATTTGAGCATGAATTATTATTGTTGACATTACCCTTGAGGTAAAAGGTTGGGAGGCGAAACATTAAGCCCCTATCTTTCTCTGTGTTCGATGAACACTATTTTTTCTAAAAATATGCTTTGAGTGGTAGCAATCATGGAAGACTAAATGATAGTTGAGTATGTGAAGTTTGCGGAATCAAAGCTCTGACATAGACTCTTCCTGAAAATAAGATGAATTGTAATTGTTTGATGACTAATAACACGGTTTGTTAGTTTTCAAGAAAGTTTATGATCTATACTTTAACATGTGAATAGTTTGTTACTTGATCATGCAAAGTTTTATGATATGAGCTACTGTTATGACATATAATGATGCTAGAAAAGGTGATTGAAATTATCATTGATCAAACTTGTGCACCTGCTAGTGTTGGGGATCGTAGCAGAAATTAAAATTTTCTACGCATCACCAAGACATATCTATGGAGTTTACTAGCAACGAGAGGGGAGGAGTGCATCTACATACCCTTGTAGATCGCGAGCGAAAGCATTCAAGAGAACGGGGTTGATGGAGTTGTACTCGTCGTGATCCAAATCACCGATGATCCTAGCGCCGAACGGACGGCACCTCCACGTTCAACACACGTACGGTTGGGAGAGACGTCTCCTCCTTCTTGATCCAGCAAGGGGGACGACAGGTTGATGGAGATCCAGCAGCACGACGGCGTGGTGGTGGAAGCAGCGGGGATCTCGGCAGGGCTACGCCAAGCTGAGCGAGAGGGAGAGGTGTTACGGGGGGAGAAGGAGGCGCCAGGGGCTTGGGTGCGCAGCCCTCCCTCCCCCTCTTTATATAGGGGCCCTGGGGGGGCGCCGGCCCCTAGAGATCCAATCT
The DNA here is from genome assembly GCF_018294505.1 of Triticum aestivum. NCBI lineage: Eukaryota > Viridiplantae > Streptophyta > Magnoliopsida > Poales > Poaceae > Triticum > Triticum aestivum. Next base: position 344,718,231 of record NC_057805.1, read on the forward strand.
CAAGGGGGGGCGGCGGCCAAGGGGGGAAACTTGCCCCCCAAGTCAAGTGGGGCGCCCCACCCCTAGGGTTTCCAACCCTAGGCGCAGGGAGAGGCCCATGGGGGGTGCACCAGCCCACCAGGGGCTGGTTCCCTTCCCACTTCAGCCCATGGGGCCCTCCGGGTTAGGTCGCCCCACCCGGTGGACCCCCGGGACCCTTTCGGTGGTCCCCGTACAATACCGGTGACCCCCTAAACTTTCCCGGTGGCCGAAACTGGACTTCCTATATACAAATCTTTACCTCCGGACCATTCCGGAACTCCTCGTGATGTCCGGGATCTCATCCGGGACTCCGAACAACTTTCAGGTTACCGCATACTAATATCTCTACAACCCTAGCGTCACCGAACCTTAAGTGTGTAGACCCTACGGGTTCGGGAGACACGTAGACATGACCTAGACGACTCTCTGGTCAATAACCAACAGCGGGATCTGGATACCCATGTTGGCTCCCACATGCTCCTCGATGATCTCATCGGATGAACCATGATGTCGAGGATTCAAGTAATCCCGTATACAATTCCCTTTGTCAATCGATACGTTACTTGCCCGAGATTCGATTGTCGGTATCCCAATACCTCGTTCAATCTCGTTACCGACAAGTCACTTTACTCGTACCGTAATGCATGATCCCGTGACCAACCACTTGGGCACGTTGAGCTCATTATGATGATGCATTACCGAGTGGGCCCAGAGATACCTCTCCGTCATACGGAGTGACAAATCCCAGTCTTGATCTGTGCCAACCCAACAGACACTTTCGGAGATATCTGTAGTGTACCTTTATGGCCACCCAGTTACATTGTGACGTTTGGTACACCCAAAGCACTCCTACGGTATCCGGGAGTTGCACGATCTCATGGTCTAAGGAAATGATACTTGACATTAGAAAAGCTCTAGCAGACGAACTACACGATCTTGTGCTATGCTTAGGATTGGGTCTTGTCCATAACATCATTCTCCCAATGATGTGATCCCGTTATCAATGATATCCAATGTCATGGTCAAGAAACTGTAACCATCCATTGATCAACGAGCTAGTTAACTAGAGGCTCACTAGGGACATATTGTGATGTATGTATTCACACATGTATTTTACGATTCCGGATAACACAATTATAGCATGAACAATAGAAAATTATCATGAACAAGGAAATATAATAATAACCATTTTATTATTGCCTCTAGGGCATATTTCCAACAGTCTCCCACTTGCACTAGAGTCAATAATCTAGTTACATTGTGATGAATCGTACACCCATAGAGTTCTGGTGTTGATCATGTTTTGCCCGTGGAAGAGGTTTAGTCAACGGATCTGCGACATTCAAATCCATATGTACTTTACAAATATCTATGTCTCCATTTTGAACATTTTCACGAATGGAGTTGAAGCGACGCTTGATGTGCCTGGTCTTCTTGTGAAACCTGGGCTCCTTGGCAAGGGCAATAGCTCCAGTGTTGTCACAGAAGAGAGTCATCGGCCCCGATGCATTGGGAATTACTCCTAGGTCGGCAATGAACTCCTTCATCCAGATTGCTTCACGTGCTTCCTCCGAGGCTGCCATGTACTCTGCTTCACATGTAGATCCCGCCACGACGCTTTGCTTGCAACTGCACCAGCTGACTGCCCCACCATTCAAAATATACACGTATCCGGTTTGTGACTTAGAGTCATCCAGATCTGTGTCGAAGCTAGCATCGACGTAACCCTTTACGACGAGCTCTTCGTCACCTCCATAAACGAGAAACATATCCTTAGTCCTTTTCAGGTACTTCAGGATGTTCTTGACCGCTGTCCAGTGTTCCATGCCGGGATTACTTTGGTACCTTCCTACCAAACTTACGGCAAGGTTTACATCAGGTCTGGTACATAGCATGGCATACATAATAGACCCTATGGCCAAGGCATAGGGGACGACACTCATCTTTTCTCTATCTTCTGCCGTGGTCGGGCATTGAGCCATGCTCAATCTCACACCTTGCAATACAGGCAAGAACCCCTTCTTGGACTGATCCATATTGAACTTCTTCAATATCTTGTCAAGGTATGTGCTTTGTGAAAGACCTATGAGGCGTCTCGATCTATCTCTATAGATTTTGATGCCTAATATGTAAGCAGCTTCTCGAAGGTCCTTCATTGAAAAACACTTATTCAAGTAGGCCTTTATACTTTCCAAGAATTCTATATCATTTCCCATCAATAGTATGTCATCCACATATAATAAGAGAAATGCTACAGAGCTCCCACTCACTTTCTTGTAAACACAGGCTTCTCCATAAGTCTGCGTAAACCCAACACTTTGATCATCTCATCAACTCCGAGATGCCTGCACCAGCCCATAGATTGAGCGCTGGAGCTTGCATACTTTGTCACCATTCTTAGGATCGGCAAAACCTTCCGGCTGCATCATATACAATTCTTCCTTAAGGAAGCCGTTAAGGAATGCCGTTTTGACGTCCATTTGCCATATTTCATAATCGTAGAATGCGGCAATTGCTAACATGATTCGGACGGACTTCAGCTTCGCTACGGGTGAGAAGGTCTCATCGTAGTCAATTCCTTGAACTTGTCGATAACCCTTAGCGACAAGTCGAGCTTTATAGATGGTAACATTTCCATCCGCGTCCGTCTTCTTCTTAAAGATCCATTTATTTTCTATCTCTCGCCGATCATCGGGCAAGTCTGTCAAAGTCCATACTTTTTTTTTCATACATGGATCCTATCTCGGATCGCATGGCTTTAAGCCATTTGTTGGAATCTGGACCCGCCATTGCTTCTTCATAGTTCGAAGGTTCACCGTTGTCCAACAACATGATTTCCAGGACAGGGTTGCCGTACCACTCTGGTGCGGAACGTGTCCTTGTGGACCTACGAAGTTCAGTGGTAACTTGATCATGATCGTCATCATTAACTTCCTCTCTAGTCGGTGCAGGCACCACAAAAACATTTTCTTGTAATGCACTACTTTCTGGTTCGAGAGGGGTCATCTCATCAAGTTCCACTTTCCTCCCACTTACTTCTTTCGAGAGAAACTCTTTCTCCAGAAAGGACCCGTTCTTGGCAACGAAGGCCTTGCCTTCGGATCTGAGGTAGAAGGTATACCCAATGGTTTCCTTAGGGTATCCTATGAAGACGCATTTTTCCGACTTGGGTTCGAGCTTTTCAGGTTGAAGTTTCTTGACATAAGCATCGCATCCCCAAACTTTAAGAAACGATAGCTTAGGTTTCTTTCCAAATCATAATTCATACGGTGTCGTCTCAACGGATTTCGACGGAGCCCTATTTAAAGTGAATGCGGCAGTCTCTAAAGCATAACCACAGAATGATAGCGGTAGATCGGCAAGAGACATCATAGATCACACCATATCCAATAGAGTGCGATTACGACGTTCGAACACACCATTACGCTGAGGTGTTCCAGGCGGCGTGAGTTGTGAAACAATTCCACATTTCCTTAAGTGTGTGCCAAATTCGTGACTCAAATATTCCCCCCCACGATCTGATCATAAGAACTTTATTTTCCTGTCACGTTGATTCTCAACCTCACTCTGAAATTCCTTGAACTTTTCAAAGGTCTCAGACTTGTGTTTCATTAAGTAGACATACCCATATCTACTCAAGTCATCAGTGAGGGTGAGAACTTAACGATAGCCACCGCGAGCCTCAACGCTCATTGGACCGCACACATCAGTATGTACGATTTCCAATAAGTTGGTTGCTCGCTCCACTGTTCCGGAGAACGGAGTCTTGGTCATTTTGCCCATGAGGCATGGTTCGCACGTGTCAAATGATTCATAATCAAGAGACTCCAAAAGTCCATCTACATGGAGTTTCTTCATGCGTTTGACACCAATGTGACCAAGGCGGCAGTTCCACAAGTATGTGGGACTATCATTATCAACCTTACATTTCTTGTCATTCACACTATGAATATGTGTAACATCACGTTTGAGTTTCATTAAGAATAAACCATTGACCAGCGGGGCATGACCATAAAACATATCTCTCATATAAATAGAACAACCATTATTCTTGGATTTAAATGAGTAGCCATCTCGCATTAAACGAGATCCAAATACAATGTTCATGCTCAAAGCTGGCACTAAATAACAATTATTGAGGTTTAAAACTAGTCCTGTAGGTAAATGTAGAGGTAGCGTGCCGACGGCGATCACATCGACCTTGGAACCATTCCCGACGCGCATTGTCACCTCGTCCTTCGCCAGTCTCCGCTTATTCCGCAGCTCCTGCTTTGAGTTACAAATAGGAGCAACCGCACCGGTATCAAATACCCAGGAGCTACTACGAGCGCTGGTTAGGTACACATCTATAACATGTATATCACATATACCTTTTGTATTGCCGGCCTTCTTGTCTGCTAAGTACTTGGGGCAGTTCCGCTTCCAGTGACCGTTTCCCTTGCAATAAAAGCACCCAGTCTCAGGCTTGGGTCCATTCTTTGTCTTCTTCCCGGCAGCTTGCTTACCGGGCGCGGCAACTCCCTTGCCGTCTTTCTTGAAGTTCTTCTTACCCTTGCCTTTCTTGAACTTAGTGGTTTTATTCACCATCAACACTTGATGTTCCTTTTTTGATCTCCACCTCCGCTGATTTCAGCATTGAATATACCTCAGGAATGGTCTTTTCCATTCCCTGCATATTGAAGTTCATCACAAAGCTCTTGTAGCTAGGTGGGAGCGACTGAAGGATTCTGTCAACGACCGCGTCATCCGGGAGATTAACTCCCAGCTGAGACAAGCGGTTGTGCAACCCAGACATTTTGAGTATGTGTTCGCTGACGGAACTATTCTGCTCCATCTTACAACTGTAGAACTTGTCGGAGACTTCATATCTCTCGACCCGGGCATGAGCTTGGAAAACCATTTTCAGCTCTTGGAACATCTCATATGCTCTGTGCTGCTCAAAACGCTTTTGGAGCCCCGGTTCTAAGCTATAAAGCATGCCGCACTGAACCAGGGAGTAATCATCACTATGTGACAGCCAGGCCTTCAGAACATCTTGAGTTGCTGGGAAAACAGGTGCATCACCTAGCGGTGCTTCAAGGACAGATGCTTTCTTGGCAGCTATGAGGATAATCCTCAGGTTACGGACCCAGTTCATGTAGTTGCTACCATCGTCTTTCAGCTTGGTTTTCTCTAGGAACGCGTTGAAGTTGAGGGCAACATTAGCGTGGGCCATTTGATCTACAAGACATATTGTAAAGGTTTTTAGACTAAGTTCATGATAATTAAGTTCATCTAATCAAATTATTAACGAACTCCCACTCAGAAAGACATCCCTCTAGTCATCTAAGTGATACATGATCCGAGTCAACTAGGCCATGTCCGATCATCACGTGAGACGGACTAGTCCTCATCGGTGAACATCTTCATGTTGATCGTATCTGCTATACGACTCATGTTCGACCTTTCGGTCTCTTGTGTTCCGAGGCCATGTCTGTACATGCTAGGCTCGTCAAGTCAACCTAAGTGTATTGCGTGTGTAAATCTGGCTTACACCCGTTGTATGCGAACGTTAGAACCTATCACACCCGATCATCACGTGGAGCTTCGGAACAACGAACCTTCGCAACGGTGCACAGTTAGGGGGAACACTTTCTTGAAATTTTAGCGAGGGATCATCTTATTTATGCTACCGTCGTTCTAAGCAAATAAGATGTAAAACATGATAAACATCACATGCAATCAAATAGTGACATGATATGGCCAATATCATTTTGCTCCTTTTGATCTCCATCTTCGGGGCGCCATGTTCATCATCGTCACCGGCATGACACCATGATCTCCATCATCATGATCTCCATCATCGTGTCTTCATGAAGTTGTCTCGCCAACTATTACTTCTACTACTACGGCTAACGGTTAGCAATAAAGTAAAGTAATTACATGACGTTCCAGTTGACACGCAGGTCATAAATAAATTAAGACAACTCCTATGGCTCCTGCCGGTTCTCATACTCATCGACATGCAAGTCGTGATTCCTATTACAAGAACATGATCAATCTCATACATCACATATATCATTCATCACATCCTTCTGGCCATATCATATCACATGACACTTGCTGCAAAAACAAGTTAGACGTCCTCTAATTGTTGTTGCAAACTTTTACGTGGCTGCTATAGGTTTCTAGCAAGAACGATTCTTACCTACGCCAAAACCACAACGTGATATGCCAATTTCTATTTACCCTTCATAAGGACCCTTTTCATCGAATCCGATCCGACTAAAGTGGGAGAGACAGACACCCGCTAGCCACCTTATGCAACTAGTGCATGTCAGTTGGTGGAACCTGTCTCACGTAAGCGTACGTATAAGGTCGGTCCGGGCCGCTTCATCCCACGATGCCGCCAAATCAAGATAAGACTAGTAACGGCAAGTAAATTGACAAAATCGACGCCCACAACAACTTGTGTTCTACTCGTGCATAGAAACTACGCATAGACCTAGCTCATGATGCCACTGTTGGGGATCGTAGCAGAAATTAAAATTTTCTACGCATCACCAAGATCTATCTATGGAGTTTACTAGCAACGAGAGGGGAGGAGTGCATCTACATACACTTGTAGATCGCGAGCGGAAGCGTTCAAGAGAACGGGGTTGATGGAGTCGTACTCGTCGTGATCCAAATCACCGATGATCCTAGCGCCGAACGGACGGCACCTCCGCGTTCAACACATGTACGGTTGGGAGAGACGTCTCCTCCTTCTTGATCCAGCAAGGGGAATGAGAGGTTGATGGAGATCCAGCAGCACGACGGCGTGGTGGTGGAAGCAGTGGGGATCTCGGCAGGGCTACGCCAAGCTCAGCGAGAGGGAGAGGTGTTACGGGGGGAGAAGGAGGTGCTAGGGGCTTGGGTGCGTAGCCCTCCCTCCCCCTCTTTATATAGGGGCCCTGGGGGGCGCCGGCCCCTAGAGATCCAATCTCAAGGGGGGCGGCGGCCAAGGGGGGAAACTTGCCCCCCAAGCCAGGTGGGGCGCCCCCACCCCTAGGGTTTCCAACCCTAGGCGCAGGGGGGGCCCATGGGGGGCGCACCAGCCAACCAGGGGCTGGTTCCCTTCCCACTTCAGCCCATGGGGCCCTCCGGGATAGGTGGCCCCACCCGGTGGACCCCCGGGACCCTTCCGGTGGTCCCGGTACAATACCGGTGACCCCCGAAACTTTCCCGGCGGCCGAAACTGGACTTCCTATATACAAATCTTTACCTCCGGACCATTCCGGAACTCCTCGTGATGTCCGGGATCTCATCCGGGACTCTGAACAACTTTCGGGTTACCGCATACTAATATCTCTACAACCCTAGCGTCACCGAACCTTATGTGTGTAGACCCTACGGGTTCGGGAGACACGTAGACATGACCGAGACGACTCTCCGGTCAATAACCAACAGCGGGATCTGGATACCCATGTTGGCTCCCACATGCTCCTCGATGATCTCATCGGATGAACCACGATGTTGAGGATTCAAGTAATCCCGTATACAATTCCCTTTGTCAATCGGTACGTTACTTGCCCGAGATTCGATCGTCGGTATCCCAATACCTCGTTCAATCTCGTTACTGACAAGTCACTTTACTAGTACCGTAATGCATGATCCCGTGACCAACCACTTGGTCACATTGAGCTCATTGTGATGATGCATTACCGAGTGGGCCCAGAGATACCTCTCCGTCATACGGAGTGACAAATCCCAGTCTCGATCTGTGCCAACCCAACAGACACTTTCGGAGATACCTGTAGTGTACCTTTATGGCCACCCAGTTACGTTGTGATGTTTGGTACACCCAAAGCACTCCTACGGTATCCGGGAGTTGCACGATCTCATGGTCTAAGGAAATGATACTTGACATTAGAAAAGCTCTAGCAGACGAACTACACGATCTTGTGCTATGCTTAGGATTGGGTCTTGTCCATCACATCATTCTCCCAATGATGTGATCCCGTTATGAATGATATCCAATGTCATGGTCAGGAAACTGTAACCATCCATTGATCAACGAGCTAGTTAACTAGAGGCTCACTAGGGACATATTGTGATCTATGTATTCACACATGTATTACGATTTCCGGATAACACAATTATAGCATGAACAATAGAAAATTATCATGAACAAGGAAATATAATAATAACCATTTTATTATTGCCTCTAGGGCATATTTCCAACAGCTAGCATTCACACTTCATAAATTCTTTCTTTTATCATTTACCTACTCGAGGACGAGCAGGAATTAAGCTTGGGTATGCTGATACGTCTCCAACGTATCTATAATTTATGAAGTATTCATGCTATTATATTATCCATCTTGGATGTTTAATGGGCTTTACTATGCACTTTTATATTATTTTTGGAACTAACTTATTAACCCAGAGCCAAGTGCCAGTTTCTGTTTTTCTCCTTGTTTCAGTGTTTCGCAGAAAAGGAATATCAAATGGAGTCCAAACACAATGAAACCTTCGGGAGAGTTATTTTTGGAACGGAAGCAATCCAGGAGACTTGGAGTACATGTCAGGGAATCAACGAGGAGAGCACGAGGCAGGGGGGCGTGCCTACCCCCCCCAGGCGCGCCCTCCACCCTCATGGGCCCCTCGTGGCTCCCCTGACCGACTTCTTTCGCCTATATATATCCATATACCCTAAAACCATCGGGGAGCAGAATAGATCAGGAGTTCCGCCGCCGCAAGCCTCTGTAGCCACGAAAAACCAATCGGGACCCTGTTCTGGCACCCTGTCGGAGGGGGACATCCCTCACCGGTGGCCATCTTCATCATCCCGGCGCTCTCCATGACGAGGAGGGAGTAGTTCACCCTCAGGGCTGAGGGTATGTACCAGTAGCTATGTGTTTGATCTCTCTCTCTCTCTCTCGTGTTCTTGAGGTGATACGATCTTGATGTATCGCGAGCTTTGCTATTATAGTTGGATCTTATGATGTTTCTTCCCCTCTACTCTCTTGTAATGGATTGAGTTTTCCCTTTGAAGTTATCTTATCGGATTGAGTCTTTAAGGATTTGAGAACACTTGATGTAGGACTTGCCGTGCTTATCTGTGGTGACAATGGGATATCACGTGATCCACTTGATGTATGTTTTGGTGATCAACTTGCGGGTTCCGCCCATGAACCTATGCATAGGGGTTGGCACACGTTTTCGTCTTGACTCTCCGGTAGAAACTTTGGGGCACTCTTTGAAGTACTTTGTGTTGGTTTGAATAGATGAATATGAGACTGTGTGATGCATATCGTATAATCATACCCACGGATACTTGAGGTGACATTGGAGTATCTAGGTGACATTAGGGTTTTGGTTGATTTGTGTCTTAAGGTGTTATTCTAGTACGAACTCTATGATAGATCGAACGGAAAGGAATAGCTTCGTGTTATTTTACTACGGACTCTTGAATAGATCGATCTGAAAGAATAACTTTGAGGTGGTTTCGTACCCTACCATAATCTCTTCGTTTGTTCTCCGCTATTAGTGACTTTGGAGTGACTCTTTGTTGCATGCTGAGGGATAGTTATATGATCCAGTTATGTTATTATTGTTGAGAGAACTTGCACTAGTGAAACTATGAACCCTAGGCCTTGTTTCAACGCATTGCAATACCATTTACGCTCACTTTTATCATTAGTTACCTTGCTGTTTTTATATTTTCAGATTACAAAAACCTATATCAATCATCCATATTGCAGTTGTATCACCATCTCTTCGCCGAATTAGTGCACCTATACAATTTACCATTGTATTGGGTGTGTTGGGGACACAAGAGACTCTTTGTTATTTGGTTGCAGGGTTGTTTGAGAGAGACCATCTTTATCCTACACCTCCCACGGATTGATAAACCTTAGGTCATCCACTTGAGGGAAATTTGCTACTGTCCTACAAACCTCTGCACTTGGAGGACCAACAACGTCTACAAGGAGAAGGTTGCGTAGTAGACATCATAAGGCATAAAGTAAAAATAAATCATGTAGAAAAACATTTGGGCAATTCTGATACGGAAGATTCTAGAACAAAGAAGAAGTGTTTATGTTTTGAGGTTTGTGCATTATGCTTAAGTTCAACCATAGAGTCTTCTAGATTGTACATGTGGCAAAATCTGGTGGAATCTAGATGATACCCAACGGCTAGTACTGCTCAAATTTGCCAGCACTGCACCATCGAACTGGCCTCATCCAACGACCATCTTTCAAAGTTAAATTTATCCGCACACTATATAAAAATATAAAATATAATATATATATAGGGGTATAGATATAGATATGTGATGCGAAAGCCACCCATCATCTCCAATCAGAATAGTGTGTCCATGCACGGATGCAATGTGGCCAAACGATGTCTGCCATCGGTATCTCAAATTCAAACCAGTCTGACCTTGTTCAATGTGTATACATTACAACATGCTCGTTTCCAAACCACACCGCGTAGATCTCCGTTATATTCATGCATGCATGGGTTTCTGTAACATCCCAAATTTTCATTTGGAATGTTATACATTAGGTCATCATTGCATATCATATTTATTGCACTTTGGCTTGATCATAGAAATTCTACGCAACTCAAGGACCCACGGAGAGAGTTGGGAATTTCGTTATTTTCATATTTGAGTTTTCTCGAATTTTGAAAAGAGGATCGTTTGATTTTAATTATTTTCTCTTCGAATATTTCTTTTATGAAAATAAAAGAGAGAGGATAAAATGACTTCCTCAAAATAAAGAAATATTGGAGATTTAATATTAAAATCAAATAAGAATTTCATTCGGAGTTTTTTTCGCTATTTTATTTGAATTAGGAAAAATATGCGTTATTCAAAATTTCATTAGAGTCCCAAATAAATGTTCACCTTGTCGGGTAGATTTTTAGAGGACGGAGAAAATTTATTTCAGGATTTTTGGAGTCCGTTCCGTATTTCTTTCATTCGTTTTTTCTGCACGGAATTATTTTTTAAAAAAAGTCAACCGACTTACCGGGCTGTGTCCGACCTGGACACTGCGCCCGGGCGGCTTTATAAGCCGAGGCCGCGACCCCGCCGAGGCCCAAGCCAGCCCGCCCCGCCAAAACCCTAGCCCCGCCGCCGCCGCGCGCTGCCGACCCACCGCCGCCGCCGCCGCCGGAGCCGTCGCGCCACCCAGCCGCCCCACCGCCGACCCGCCGGAGCCGTGCCGCCACCCCGCCGCCGTCGCCGGAGTTCGCCGCCGGTTTTCTTTGCCGGTTTGGTTTTTTGGTAAAAACTCTAGATGCGTTTTTTTATTAGATCGGTTTTTCTTCGGTTTAGTTATTTAGTGAACGCCCGTTCGTTCGTTTTAACGAACAATTTTCACCGTTTAACCGCAGACAGCGAACGTTCGTTCGTTAGCCTGTTCATCAGTTTTTCTTTTTCTCGGATTTTTCGCGATTATTTTCGATCGCGATTTCTGATCTGATTTTCGTTTTAGTTTATCTTTTCGCTCGTTTATCGGAATCAGGCGATTCAAGCGCCTAGAGTTTCATCTCGAAGCCCTCTTTCTGTTTAAAACTTAAACAAGTTTTTGCCACTGTAAAATTTGACTTTAGTCTAGATTAGTAATCGAAGCTTGTTTCTTTCGCAGTTTGAGTTTCGTTGCTTCGTTTGATTTGATTCTTTTTGTAAACCGGAGTTCTTAAGTTGAACTTTCTGGTTAGATCTTCTTATTTGAGTTTTACCTGTGCATCTTTGCTTGATTGCTTATTGTATGCTTGTTTGTTTGCGATAGAGTACCCGGAGTGCGAAGTGTGCTACTACGAGTCTCTAGGTTTCACGGATCATCAGCAAGGCAAGTAACACTTTGATCATACCTCTTTACTACCCAGTTTTATTGCATTAGATCAATCCTCAAACAATTGCATGGTTAGGATCTGATTAAATTGTGGGTTTGGGAAGTAGATGAGGTAGTACCTATTCACCTGTTTATTATCAAACCTATGGGAGTTACTTCTACGTTGCTTATATTGCTATGCTATGCTTGTAGAAGTGGTTTGAGTTTGAGTGTATTCATGACAGATGTGAGTATTGTTAATTAATGGTTAAATTAAGGTGGCAACTTTAATACACATCTGGGTGGATTGAGGCACCTGGGGAACCCAGTGTTGTCTGTATTTTTGGAAATCCCGGGGTACCGTGTGATTCTCCTATGGACTGCCACCCAGGCTCAAAGGGATCATAAGATTATTCATGCTAGAAACTTCTGTGTGCAGCCACATGCCATTATGGGCTCTGGCATAGTTGAGTAAGTTGTGGGAAACCTTTCCATGATGGGCTAGCAGATGTAGGGGATTATAGGTGTACAGGCCTATCTATCGGTTAAGGGGACCTCTTCGGAAAGACTGTGTCTCGGTCATCCATTTCTCAAACATTATGTAGTGCAAGAAATCCAACGGAGGAGATCGAGTCTTGTGGGGAAAAGTGCACAAACCTCTGCAGAGTGTACAAACTAATCATGGTTAGTCGTGTCCCCGGTTATGGACATCTTGAGTATGTAGTTCTTGGATTATCATGTGGATCTCATCACTCTTAATATAATTTGATTGGGTTTAATGATGATGCTTAATTGGGATTGAGTTGGGTGAACCTTCTCAATGTTTAACAACCACCATGGTAGTTAAATAAAATTTATTCCTTTGTTGTAGGGAAAAATTGGCTTTCCGCAAAACATATTAACCATACAGCCTCCACCAGCCATATATGCATGTAGTGATAGATTTATTCTGTTCATTACTCTTTTGTGTTGCCTTGCCAGCATATTCCATGTGCTGACCCATTTCGGGCTGCAACGTATCATGTTGCAGACTTTTCAGACGACGAGTAAGGAGCCATAGGTCGTTGTCTTTCACTCAGTGATGCCGTTGGAGTTGATTGACTCACTTTATCTTTCAAGCCTTCCGCTGTTATCATATTAGATGGCCTTAAGCCATATTTATTGTAGTAAGTTCTCTTTGGAGACACTCGATGTAATAAGTGTGTGATTGCTACTCTGTTATAAATCATCAAGTACTGTGCGTGTCAGCATTACCGATCCAGGGATGACACTGATGCACAGAGATCAGACTGTTTGAGATCTAGTCGCTAAAGATGGTATCAGAGCACACGCTGACTGTAGGACATGACCACTAAGCTAAATCCCTAGATCACTACTCTCTTCTCATTTCTGACTCCTCTCCATTTTTCTACTCTTTAGGATGGCGGACGCAAGGAACAAGTTTGCACAACCAGATGAAGACACCCCCTTTCGACGACACTTGAAGGAAGTCGCTAGATATCTAAATATTGGAATACCAAGCTTCACCGGGACTTACAACGCCACTTTACCAGAAGAGGAGCGCTAGATGATTCAAGTTCAAGTTCCAGGAAGGACATTCACGCCAGTCACTGAGCCCATAGAGTTTTCCTTTGATGCACCAACCTGGAGTCTAGGAAAGAGTATGCCAGCCCACATCACCATGGGACGCATTGGAGAAGTTTACCACAAGGTTCTCAAGGATACTATCTACCAGATTTGTGGGCGCCAAGATGAGCAATGGGAGATGATCAGCACCAGGAAGGATAGATCGATTGCCGCTTTCATCCAGGAGTTAAACCAGCACATTCGACGACAAGAGAACCAGATGTGCGCAGGCATGACAGATTTGAAGAAGGCAATGACAAGGATCACGGAGCTGGAGGAAAAACTCAAGGCTACTCGTGAAGATTATGAGGAGGAAATCATCATACTAGTGGAGAAGAATGACGACCTGATAAAGAAGATCGGAGTATTCATGGGAGATCCCGCGCCAGGAGGAGAAGATGACGGTTCCACTTTCCCGGAGAACTACGTCATCATCGACGACACCGACTCGGACCCCGACGACAGCGATGATGACTATGTTGATGAAGCTGGAGCGGATATCATGGAGTCTTTGACCGATCAATTTTTCTAGTCGACCACCATATCAGTAGTAGTATTCCACCATGTATATAGTATAGTCCGAGCACTTTTGTAACGATAGTTCTAGACCGATTGTATGCCCTTGCTTGATTGAATTGAGTGATATGTGTGTGTTTGTGTCATGTGCATATGTGTAGTGTTTCCCCCTAGACCTCATTCTACTCTGTTTTCTCATCTTTTCTAAACCCAGCAGATGCCTCCGAGACGCGACAATGGATTTGCTTTCCCACCGGAGCTCACTCAGTTGATCCAGCAGCAGAATGCATTGATGCAGATACTAGTCCAGAATCAGAATCAGGGGAACAACAACAACAACAACAACAACCCACCACCACCACCACCTGTTGATCACTTAGCCCGTTTTGCCGCACATCAGCTTGATGGACCCGCAACATCATGGTGGGAGAATTTCACAGTCACTTACCCCATCGACACTGTTACATGGGACCAGTTCCAGCAGGCTTTTCGCACTGCTCATGTATCAACAGGAGCTATGGCCATGAAGAAGCGCGAGTTCCGCAACTTATGCCAAGGAGGACGCATAGTTGGCCAGTATGTGGATGACTTTAGTAAGCTAGCACGTTATGCCCCAGATGACGTCGCTACAGATGCAGCTAAGCAGGAGAAGTTTCTGGAAGGACTGAATGATGAGCTGAGCATGCAGTTGATGGTGGCAAATTTCAATAACTACCAGGAGTTGGTAGATAGAGCTCTCATGATTGAAGGGAAGCAGCAGCAGATTGACAACCGCAAGAGGAAGTATGGACAAGGGAAGTATAATTCTGGAGCTCAGCAGAGACCCCGTTTTACCCCGAACTTGGGAGGACCCCTTCAGCATAACCATGGAGGTCACAATCACACTGGAGGAAGTTCGCACAACCATAGTGGCTCCAAGAACGGGAATGGTAATGGAGGAAGCAACGGACAGAACCGTTCCAACCCAGCAACGCCCGCCAAGAAAGATCTAAGCCACGTTACTTGCTACAAGTGCCACAAGACTGGACATTACTCCAATGAATGTCCTGAAGCTAAGAATGGAAATGGCAATGGAAGCTCTGGGAATAAGCCCAACCCTTTCAACAGGGGACAAGTGAACCACGTTAACGTGGAGGAGGTTGAAGCCTAGCCAGATGCAGTAATAGGTAAGTTTTTGGTTAAGTGATTTACTGCAGTCGTTCTTTTTGATACTGGTGCATCACATTCATACATATCAAGGGGATTTGTGGAGAAGTATAAACTGCCCACCAAAGTTCTTAGTACACCTATGTTAGTGAGCTCGCCAGGAGCAGAGTATATGGCAAGCCAAGGATGTTTTCAGATGCCATTGACCATAGGTAGGCATGTTTTCCCCTCAGATCTGATAATTTTGGAGTCACAAGGTTTGGATGTGATTCTGGGTATGGATTGGCTATCGATGTATGAAGGAAACATCGATTGCGCTAGTAAGTCGATTTTGCTCACCACCCTAGAAGGAAGAAGGATCAAGTATGTATCTCGGCATGTGTCGAGTAGGACTCAAGTAAATTCCTTATTAGGAGTTGTACAGGAGGAAGTACCAGTGGTGAAGGATTTCCCGGATGTATTTCCAGAAGAGTTGCCAGGCATGCCACCGGATAGAGACATTGAGTTTTTGATTGAGCTTTTGCCAGGAACAGGGCCAATATCTAAGAGACCGTACAGAATGCCTGTAAAGGATTTGGAGGAAATTAAGAAGCAGATTAAGGAGTTACTGGATAAAGGTTATATTCGCCCAAGTTCGTCACCTTGGGGATCACTAGTGCTTCTAGTGGAGAAGAAGGATGGATCGTTAAGGATGGTTGTTGATTATCGAGGATTGAATGAGGTGACGATCAAGAACAAGTATCCACTGCCGATGATCAATGATTTGTTTGACTAGCTGCAAGGAGCTAAGGTATTTTCCAAGATCGATCTGCGATCAGGGTACCACCAGCTGAAGATTCGAGAGCAGGATATACCTAAGACAACTTTTACCATGAGGTACGGGCTATATGAGTATACCGTTATGTCATTTGGCCTGACTAACGCACCTGCCTATTTTATGAACATGATGAACAAGGTGTTTATGGTGTTTTTGGATAAGTTTGTTGTGGTGTTCATTGATGATATTCTGGTCTACTCGAAGAATGAAGAGGAACATAAAGATCATTTGCGTTTAGTACTTGGGGAGCTCAGAGAACATCAACTATACGCTAAGTTCAACAAGTGTGAGTTTTGGTTGAAGGAAGTTGGATTCCTTGGACATGTTATATCCTAAGAAGGAATAGCGGTAGACCCCACCAAAAATGTCACGGTGACAAATTGGGAGGCACCCACGTCAGTTGGAGAGATCCGGAGTTTTCTTGGACTCGCAGGATACTACCGGAGGTTCATTGAGAATTTCACAAAGATTGCAAAGCCTATGACGGAGTTGCTAAAGAAGGACACCAAGTTCAAATGGACTGAGGAATGTGAGGCCAGTTTTGAGGAGTTGAAGAAATGCTTGGTTACATCACCAGTGTTGATTCTTCCAGACCAATGCAAGGATTATGAGGTGTATTGCGACGCTTCTCGTCGAGTACTTGGAGCCGTACTTATGCAGGAGGGAAGAGTTGTTTCATATGCCTCACGACAGCTTAAACCCCATGAGTTGAATTACGCTACCCATGATTTGGAGTTAGCAGCCGTAGTGCATGCGTTGAAGACTTGGAGACATTTTCTCATCGGAAACCATTGTCAGGTATACACGGATCACAAGAGTTTGAAGTATATCTTCACGTAGAAGGAGTTGAATCTCAGGCAGAGGAGATGGTTGGAACTCATTAAGGATTATGATATGAAGTTGCATTATCATCCCGGAAAGGCTAACATAGTAGCCGATGCGTTGAGTCGCAAGAGTCATGTCAATACACTCATGACCTGAGAGTTACCCAAGGAGTTAGCAAAGGATCTTCGCGAGCTATGTTTGGAGATAGTTCCGAGAGTCTATGTAGCAGCATTGGAGATTCAGTCTACTTTGATGGATAAGATCAGAGAATCTCAGAAGATAGACAAGGAGATTGCCAAGATAAAGGAAAGGATGAGCAAAGGGAAGGCTAAAGGATTTCGTGAGGATGAGCATGATACCTTATGGTTTGAGGACCGCGTATATGTGCCAAATGATCAGGAGATCAGGAAGCTGATTTTGCAGGAGGCCCATGATTCGCCATATTCGATTCACCCAGGAAATACCAAGATGTATCTGGATTTGAAGGATAGATTCTGGTGGACTGGAATGAAGAAGGATATTGTGCAGTATGTAGCAGTTTGTGATGTATGTCAGAGAGTGAAGGCAGAGCATCAGAAGCTAGCAGGATTGCTACAACCATTGCCGATACCCGAATGGAAGTGGGACAAGTGACTTGATATGGGTTGTAGTCGATCGTTTGACGAAAGTAGCTCATTTCATCCCAGTGAAGACCACTTACACCAGTGCTAAGTTGGCAAAGATATACATGACCAGGATCGTATGTTTGCATCGAGTTCTGAGGACCATTGTATCAGATAGAGGAACCCAGTTTATCTCAAAGTTTTGGAATCAGTTGCATGAAACTTTGGGAACCAGGCTAGAGTTCAGTACAGCCTTTCACCCGCAGACAGATGGACAGACCGAGAGACTCAATCAGATTCTGGAGGACATGTTGAGAGCTTGTGCACTAGACTATGGATCTAGTTGGGACAATAATTTGCCTTACACAGAGTTCTCTTACAACAACAACTATCAAGCCAGTTTGAAGATGGCCCCTTTCGAAGCATTGTACAGAAGGAGGTGCAGGACACCGTTGTTGTGGGATGAAGTTGGAGACCGTCAGTTGTTTGGACCAGATTTGATTAAAGAGTCTGAAGAGAAAGTTAAGCTGATTTGCGATAGACTCAAGATAGCCCAGTCCAGGCAGAAGAGCTATGCAGATTCTAAATGCAAGGAGATAGTTTACGAAGTCGGAGACAGAGTGTATCTTCGTGTATCACCACTTCGAGGAGTGAAGCGCTTTGGAGTTAAGGGAAATTTAGCACCATGTTTTGTGGGACCATACAAAGTTTTGGAACGTATGGGAGAAGTTGCTTACAAGTTGGAATTGCCCGAAGGATTGTCAGGAGTTCACGATGTGTTCCATGTTTCTCAATTGAAGAAGTGCCACGCAGAGATGGCTGATATCCCTCTGAGAGATACACTGCCACTGGAAGCGATACAGTTGGATAGCGATTTGACCTACGAGGAGAAGCGAGTCAAGATTCTCGAGTTTGCCAGCCGAGTTACATGCAGCAAAGTTATCAAGTTTTGCAAGGTAAAGTGGAGCCACCTGGGAACGAGAGGAAGACCTACGGAAGGATTACCCTCACCTATTTTCCAGCCAACCCGAATCTCGAGGGCGAGATTCATCTTAAGGGGGGGTAGGTTTGTAACATCCCAAATTTTCAATTTGGAATGTTCTACATTAGGTCATCATTGCATATCATATTTTATTGCATTTTGGCTTGATCCTAGAAATTCTACGCAACTCAAGGACCCACGGAGAGAGTTGGGAATTTCGTTATTTTCATATTTGAGTTTTCTCGAATTTTGAAAAGAGAATCGTTTGATTTTAATTATTTTCTTTTCGAATATTTATTTTATGAAAATAAAAGAGAGAGGATAACTTCCTCAAAACAAAGAAGTATTGGAGATTTAATATTAAAATCAAATAAGAATTTTATTCGGAGTTTTTTTCGCTATTTTATTTGAATTAGGAAAATATGCGTTTTTCAAAATTGCATTAGAGTCCCAAATAAATGTTCACCTTGTCTGGTAGATTTTTAGAGGACGGGGAAAATTTATTTCAGGAGTTTTGGAGTCCGTTTAGTATTACTTTTATTCATTTTTCTGCGCGGAATTATTTTAAAAAAAAAGTCAACCGACTTACCCGGCCGTGTCCGACCTGGACACTGCGCCCGGGCGGCTTTATAAGCCGAGGCCGCGACCCCGCCGAGGCCCAAGCCAGCCCGTCCCGCTGAAACCCTAGCCCCACCAGCCCCGCCGCAGCCGGAGCCGCCGCGCCGCCCAGCCGCCGACCCGCCGGAGCCGTGCCGCCGCTGTCGCCGGAGTTCGCCAGAGTTCGCCGCCGGTTTTTTTTGCCGGTTCGGTTTTTTTGATAAAAACCCTAGATGTGTTTTTTTATTAGATCGGTTTTTTTGTTTAGTTATTTAGCGACGCCCGTTCGTTCGTTTTAACGAACGATTTTCACCATTTAATCGCAGACAGCGAACGTTCGTTCGTTAGCCTGTTCGTCAGTTTTTCTTTTTCTCGGATTTTTCTTGATTATTTTCGATCGCGATTTCTGATCCGATTTTCGTTTTAGTTTATCTTTTCGCTCGTTTATCGGAATCAGGCGATTCAAGCGCCTAGAGTTTCATTTCGAAGCCCTCTTTCTGTTTAAAACTTAAACAAGTTTTTGCCACTGTAAAATTTGACTTTAGTCTAGATTAGTAATCGAAGCTTGTTTCTTTCGCAGTTTGAGTTTCGTTGCTTCATTTGATTTGATTCTTTTTGTAAACCGGAGTTCTTAAGTTGAACTTTCTGGTTAGATCTTCTTATTTGAGTTTTACCTGTGCATCTTTGCTTGATTGCTTATTGTATGCTTGTTTGTTTGCGATAGAGTACCCGGAGTGCGAAGTGTGCTACTACGAGTCTCTAGGTTTCACGGATCATCAGCAAGGCAAGTAACACTTTGATCATACCTCTTTACTACCCAGTTTTATTGCATTAGATCAATCCTCAAACAATTGCATGGTTAGGATCTGATTAAATTGTGGGTTTGGGAAGTAGATGAGGTAGTACCTATTCACCTGTTTATTATCAAACCTATGGGAGTTACTTCTACGTTGCTTATATTGCTATGCTATGCTCGTAGAAGTGGTTTGAGTTTGAGTGTATTCATGAGAGATGTGAGTATTGTTAATTAATGGTTAAATTAAGGTGGCAACTTTAATACACATCTGGGTGGATTGAGGCACCTGGGGAACCCAGTGTTGTCTGTATTTTTGGAAATCCCGGGGTACCGTGTGATTCTCCTATGGACTGCCACCCAGGCTCAAAGGGATCATAAGATTATTCATGCTAGAAACTTCTGTGTGCAGCCACATGCCATTATGGGCTCTGGCATAGTTGAGTAAGTTGTGGGAAACCTTTCCATGATGGGCTAGCAGATGTAGGGGATTATAGGTGTACAGGCCTATCTATCGGTTAAGGGGACCTCTTCGGAAAGACTGTGTCTCGGTCATCCATTTCTCAAACATTATGTAGTGCAAGAAATCCAACGGAGGAGATCGAGTCTTGTGGGGAAAAGTGCACAAACCTCTGCAGAGTGTACAAACTAATCATGGTTAGTCGTGTCCCCGGTTATGGACATCTTGAGTATCTAGTTCTTGGATTATCATGTGGATCTCATCACTCTTAATATAATTTGATTGGGTTTAATGATGATGCTTAATTGGGATTGAGTTGGGTGAACCTTCTCAATGTTTAACAACCACCATGGTAGTTAAATAAAATTTATTCCTTTGTTGTAGGGAAAAATTGGCTTTCCGCAAAACATATTAACCATACAGCCTCCACCAGCCATATATGCATGTAGTGATAGCTTTATTCTGTTCATTACTCTTTTGTGTTGCCTTGCCAGCATATTCCATGTGCTGACCCATTTCGGGCTGCAACGTATCATGTTGCAGACTTTTCAGACGACGAGTAAGGAGCCATAGGTCGTTGTCTTTCACTCAGTGATGCCGTTGGAGTTGATCGACTCACTTTATCTTCCAAGCCTTCCGTTGTTATCGTATTAGATGGCCTTAAGCCATATTTATCGTAATAAGTTCTCTTTGGAGACACTCGATGTAATAAGTGTGTGATTGCTACTGTGTTAAAAATCCTCAAGTACTGTGCGTGTCAACATTACCGATCCAGGGATGACACTGATGCACAGAGATCAGACTGTTTGAGGTCTGGTCGCTACAGTTTCAAACATCATGATCTCTTATTCAAATATTTGAATTTAACTTTACATTGATTATGACCTCACCTAGTCTTTTACACCCACACATTGGTCTTCTCTTTATAATTGTACCACTAACTTCTTCTCGTGCATGCATGCACACACACTACAAGTCGGCATTATCCATCGCACACATGCAATCTTTTTCTTCAGGTCGGTCTCCCATGAAGGCACACCACACACACATCTTCCTCTCCATCATATCGGGCATTCTTTATCTCTCACGTGCATGCACAATGATCGATGTTCCTCTATGTGTCTGTGTGTATAGCTAGGTCTTTCATAGTTTTCCACATAAAGCGATCAATCTATATATCTAGTGAGGTCTCACCCTCTTTCCCACGTCCACATCGATCAATCTATACCTCTCTATATAGGATTACATATATAGCTAATACACCCACATTAATTATATATCCTATACCCCCCTCTCATCATCCATGCCTTCCGCTTCATCTCTTAGACGCTCACACAATGGCGAAGACAGGGGGCAGCAAGGGCCCTGCCCCCTAACATCATTATATATTGAGGCTAATATGAATGTGATCATTAGACAATTGCTGGTAAAAATGGTTTAAGCTGATGAATTGGCCCTCCTCGTAAAGGATTAGCAATGCTTGGCCCCCTAGCTCATGGGACATTTTTCATGGCTCCGCCACTACGTGCAACAGCGCACGTTCTCGCCCCCTCTCTCTAAATATCGATCTCGTAGTTGTGCACTCCTTCATAGTCTCCCTCTACTCGGCCCCTCGCACCATCTTCTAGCCCCCACCGGATTTTGCCACATGTACAATCTAGCAGACTCCATGGTTGAACTTAAGCATAATGCACAAATCTCAAAACAACAGTGGTTCTCCTTTGTTCTAGAATCTTCTGTATCATAACTGCCCAAACTTTTTTTCTAGTTGAATTGCCATTATTTGTTTTTACTTTATGCTTTACGACGCACAATTCCATGAATCATAAAATAGATTAAGGGCTTCTTTGATTCAAAGGATTCTCAAAGGAATTTTGGAGGATTGTAATCCATAGGAATTTTTCCTATCTTGGTTGTTTGACTCGTAGGATTGTAAACCATAGGAATTTTTCCATATGATTCATTTGCACTAGATTTCATAGGAAACGTCCCATCCACTCAAACCTCTTTGAAAGAATTATGCGTTTTTCTACGCACAATCAAACACTCGTACAATCATGTAGGATTCAAGACGACATTCCACTCTAATCCCATGTTTTTCCTATTCCCGCGTTTTGGAAATCCTACGAATCAAAGAGGCCCTAGGTTTTTTATAAAAACTAATTGATTTTGAATGAGATGAACTATAAGAATTAAACGAAGGTCTACATCAGGCATATATGACTCAGAGCTTACATGCTATAGTGTGGTATTTATTCATAATTAGGTTGCAAAATCTGACGCGTGCAATGCACATGTGCCTTACTAGTACTTTGAGTATGTGCAAAACACAATGGCACGCTACATAGTGTCTCTCTTACAGTTCATGAAGCCACGTGGCACATGTGGAGGCGTTGTCGCGACATCCTTGTGTGGATTGATCACAGTGACGTGCTGCTGGTTCCAGAAGAATGTACTCGTCCTCCCTGAGCCACACTGGCGGTACATGCACGAAGCGAAGATGTGCACGCATGCCACGCACGCACTCATTCCCTCGCACGCACACGCGGGTACACGGGCGGACGCAATTTTGTACCAAGATCCACCCCATGTGATAATTTGATGCATGTAAAGTCCTTCACTTCATTGATGGTCAATTAATACAGCGCATGCAAATTGAGTGGACGTGAGGGCGGAAGAAAGACATTACTACTTCACTGCGTGCATGCGAGTAGTTAAATCATGGGTTGCTAGTAGTACTTCCTTTGGTCTCCTTCGTATTTTGTGCCAATTTTTTACAGTAACATAATATCTACGCATCTGAGCAGTGTAGTCTACTTGAAATTTATATTCCACTAAACTCATTGGGAGCCGTTTCGGGCCTCGAAACCAAAACCCATCAATTTATCTTTACCTTGTTCCCATCACATTCGAAAGTACTAGTGCTACAATTAAGTGCAAGCCTGCTCACACCTACTAGTACGTACCAAACCTGAACGTGTTCCCACTATGCAGGTATTAGTACTAGTGCTAGTACTTAGGTTATAAAAAGGGCAACTACCTAACGAAAAATTACTCTACCTTTCCTCCTCATAAGTGCTTCTTCTTCGTCCATCCTTGCCATGCCCGGTGCGCAAAGCTCTAGGTCGAGAACTACTCGTAACAAGGGAGCGGCAGCCAAGGCTGCGGAAAAAAAAATGAGAGGGCTCGCCGCCACGCAGAGACCTCGAAAGATCTCTCACGGGCTGGCGATGGCTCCCAGGAGCGCCCTAGCCGTGGAGGCGAACATGCCGAGCTGGCGGCGCTGGAGTCGTTATCCCTCGACGGCATGCCCGATCAGCTCAATAAGCAACTCAATAAGGAGAAGGAGTTCCTCCACGGCTTGGTGGAGCTGCTGAAGGAGAGCCTCGACGACATGCCCGCTGAGCTCAATAAGCAGGGGGAGTTGACCGCCAGCTTGGTGATGCTGTTGAAGAAGAGCATTGCCTCGGCGAAGAAGGTGACCAACGAAATCCTGCAACTTCAGGAGGACAAGGTGAAGCTCTACCACGAGCTCGACCTGCTGAAGGAGAAGAACGCCGGCTGGAAGAAGTTGCATGAGAGTAGTAGTTCCTCGATGAAGATGCTGCAGGCCCTCGTCATGGAACAGAAGGAGGGGTTGGCGAAGCTCCGCATCGAACAGAAGGAGGGGCTGCTGTCAAGGTATGTAATGCGGCCATGGAACAGATGATGAAGGCTCGCGTCGAGAAATCCCGCGTCTTGGACAGAATGAAGAAGATGGCGGAGGAGACGCGCAAGGAGATGGAGGTCGTGGAGGCGATGAAGAAGCAGTTACGACTCCACGGCGAATTAGATCATTTGGGGTGATAATCTTCCTTCTTCTTTTGCTCCTGTGTTTCTTCTTTTGCTTCGGGTGTTTCGCCGCACATGTCACGTTCTCTGCGAGGCATGAATATAACAATGCTAACAATGAGATGACTAGCAAATTAGATCATTTTTATTGCCATATGGCACTGGGCTGCCGTGTTTCGTGCTCCTCCGTCATAGTACTACTCCAGTGGAAAACTTGAGTATACCGCACGGTTGTTTGCTCCTCCTCAGGTCGTCGGCACATTTATACGAGCAGTCAAATCACAAGGCCCCGCCTTCCAGCAGTAATGAGCTGTCAAATCACAAAGGCCCTCGCCTCTCGTGAAAAGGACCAAGCTAGACTGCCCCGCCCTCTAGCGTTTTAAAAAATGTATACATTTGTATAGTAGTATCGATTGATTTCGCCATGGAGCAAAACTAACAAGATGAAATTAAAGAAAAAAGGTGGTACATATAGAGAGCGCTCGTCGCCAAATTATGCATATACTATATGACACTACCCACTATGAAGGTACTAGTAACATAGACTAGTAACTAGTCTATGTTACTCTCCGCTATGACCAGGCAAAGTCAAGGCGCGGATACCAACGAGGTCCTGGTTGTGTCTATACTTGGACAACTCACTCGACTGCATGCGCACCAGGCAGACGAAGCTCGTGTCGTGTTGGTGCCGTGTTCGGCCCGCACATTAACCAAAACCCCGCGCCTCCATCTTAGCCTCCGCGTTTTAAACTTGTCAATCTCGAGGCCAAGGAGCAACGTGAAACCTATGATAGAGCCAATCGGATGGTTGAGAACACTACAATTCGTAGCTACAGATGCGTGTGTGAGAGAGGACGAGTGCGTGCGTGCACCTCTTCTCAGAGTACAAGTGTATGTGGGTGGCATCGACCTAGGGAGCAGTGATGGTGCGTGCGAGAAGTCCCGAGAGATAGGTGTAATGCGTCTGAAAAAAAAGTCTAGTCTATAGCTCGCCACGAGGCTATTCCTGTCGAACGCCAAGCGTAAGATATGTATCCGACGGTGCCAGTTTTTGCACGTACACAGCAGTAGAAAAAGAACTAGTACCATGGCATATGCTACACCACGGCCGAGAAAACGTGCCGACGTTACACCATCCGGGAATAGTGCCGCACTTCGAAACTAGAACCGTCAATAATTTTTGAGCGCGTCTCGTCACATTCCAAATTACTACTACTAGCACGCTATATTTAATTGCAAACCTGTTCACACCGATCACAACCTAAACGGTTTCCCACTTAGGAGCGTATTAGTAGTACTCGGTTATAAATACTACTATGCTAAGATGACTGCACATTCCTCCTCAACTCCTCATCCACAAAAAACAATCAAGTCAATCAAGCCATGGCCAAGGTGAGTTATGGGTCGAGAGATTTCCACCAGGGAGAGGTGAGCATGGAAGAGGAAGCATGAGAGATGTCTCGCCTCACCGCAAAAGCAGCCAACATGTCCAGCCGCGCAGCCGTAGCAGCACAGAGGTCCCGCCGCGCCGCTGAAGCAGCACGGAGGTCCCGCCGCGCCATCAATGTAGCAGACTGGTCCGGCCACGCCGTGAAAGTAGCAGAGATGTCCCGCCGCGCCGCCAAAGCAGCACGAAGGTCCCGCCGCGCCGCGACGGCCTGGGAAAATTTCTCGCGGGCAGGCGAGGACTCTTACAGGCGCATGCATGCGATGGTCCATAGCCAGATGGATCAGATCTTTGGCTGGGCGAGGTTGCAGGACGAGGCTACCGGCATAATGCGGCAACTAGGGGAGAGTAATGCGAAGCTCCGGGGCGAGTGCGACCTGCTGAGGGCGAAGATCGCCGGAAGGGCTAAGCGGGAGGAGGAGACCGCTGCCTTGTTGCAGAGGACGGGCGTCATCATCAAGAAACTAATGGACGAGAATGCCATGCTCCGCATCGAGCGCAACAGGCTGGTGGAGGAATCCATGGATGCTGCCAAGCAGCGTATTAAGGATAGGAAACTGATGAAAGAGATCATTGCCCGCCGCGAGAACTAGTCTCCGCGACCTGCAGCATATATAGAAAGTAGAGATCAGCGAGCCAGATCGTTGTATGCCTCTTCCTTCTTCTTTTGCCCTTGTGTATTTCGGGCGTAGCCGCATGTGGCTTTTTTAATTATCTTCCTAATTATGTAAGACAATTATTATCCACTCTCGACGTCCTTATATATATTCATCAGTCTTGCTATAAGTTGTAGTAGATGCTATATAGGTCCGTCGGATCTTACATCAAGATCCGTGCAAAATTTTCTTTTCAGATTTTCTTTTCTCTCTCTTAAATCTTAGTCGAGTGAGACATTGCCACGCCATTAACCAGAGGCTCGGGCGCCATTAATGGAGACCTTGGGAGAGAGGTGGACGGCAGATGGAGGTCAAAGGGCTATCCTCCCGATAAGCACGCGCAGGGGTCTGATCGCACGCCTCCCGTACTCAAATAGCTACCCTGCACGGCACCTCCTAGCTAAAAAAAAAAAGGGGACGCGTGGCAGCACGTAAATGGTAAATAGAACGCCCAAGGTTTCAATAATACTTGTGTTTCCGATTGTAACGTGACAGCACTTGTTCCAAAAAGACTGTTGATTGTTAATGTGTGCGCCTTCGCAAATCGGACAGCAAAATTACCACAGCATGTTGGTGCCATGTCATGACACGAAGCCAAGTTTCATGATTTTCATGCGTGTTTCGGATTTACAGGAATTAAAAAACCAAGTTTCTCAATGTTTCCAGCCGAGCCATGACGCCCAGATGTTTGAATTTCATTCCCATTTCTGGCATGGGACCTAGAAATTTACCCGAGGACACACATGTGATTTTTCAACCAGCTTTGATGCACTGCAGCATGTGCTTGTATTTAAAATTTGAATTATGCACACAAAGGTGACACGTTCCCTCTCAGAACCACGAGCCTTCTTGAGAGAAGCTCCGGTTTGCAAGAAACTTATACCAAAACTTGTTCCTATTCTGCAAGTTTTTTTACCACAGCATGGTAGTACCATGACAAGACACCATGCCAAGTTTCATGATTTTCAGGCGTTTTTTGGATTTACAAGAATTCTCAATGTTCTCGGCCGAGCCACGATGCCCAGATGTTTGAATTTCATTCCCATTTCTTGCATGGGACCTAGAAATTCACCCAAGGACACACATGTGATTTTTCAATCAACTTTGGTGCACGGGAGCATGTGCTTGTAGTTCAAATTTCAATTATGCACATTAAATGACCAGAAACTCAATTAATGTATGAAAAAAGGCCAAACGAACCCGTAATGATTCCAAAATTTAATAGGGCACTCATATAGTTCTATGTTGCCTCTGTAAAGAAAATCTGGGGGAGGCAGCGTATATTGTTTCGCACACAAAGATATAAAGAAATAAAGAAATTAGCATACCTATTTAATTCTTGGGTTCTTATTATTTATGCCACTAGTTGTGTATCACTACTCAGTTTTGCCATTAGAAGTTACAACTACTCAAAAAATGCCATCGATCGTGAGATGCCTGCTCAAAAATGCAATTAGATATCTAAAAAATGCCATCGTTAAGTTAGATGTTTGCTCAGAAATGCCATTAGACATTGTTATTTTCACATCAAACCCGTTGACCATGTTACATGACAAAAATAAGCTGATTCTCACAATGATAAGTTAATGGTGTCCAGCACAACACACCCCTCAAATAAAACTAAGCACCCTGGAATTCTTTGACAAAACTAAGCACCTTGAAATTCTTTGACAACTAAACTGCTGGCTATATGATGTTGGCCATATATATTGTACGTATATAATGTGAAGAAACGAGTGGTAGTAATATACCAACTAAAAGATGAAATGTATGAAATATAACAAGAAGAAACATAACATAGTTCTGCTGGGGGCTCATCACAACATACCCCTCAAATTAAACTAAGCACACCTGAAATTAAACTATGCAACTAATCTGGTAGACACTACATTAGTACCACCATGAGCAACGACACTGCCACCTTACTCGGAGTCCTCGTCCACGTCCTCGACTTCGTCCTTGTCCCTCTTACTCTTGGCCGATACTTCTTTGCTTGAACCGCACACTTGGCTCTTGCTCTTCATCCAACCCTTGTAGATATTGAAACAAAGGTAGCCATCATTGCAGCATAGTGGATGTGGTCTATATCTAGTACATTCCACTTCCATGCATGATGATGAAACGTGTACGGAGGTTGCTCTAGTTTACCATATGAAGGATGAACCATGGCTCCTGCCAGGGTCAGCATTGAAGGCTGACCACGAGAGGGCAACAGCCGATTCTTCTGGAGGTCGAAGAGGTTGCCTACAACGAGGCCTATCCAACCCAGGACTCTTTTGTCGTTCGTAAAGTCTACAGTAACGAATTTGACTAGGCCGCCCTTGAGGAACTTCTTAAATTCCTCGCACTCAACGTCGGCATGACATATGTGGTAAGCCAAGCATAAGTCATGCACGCAAACCTGGATCACGGCGGGCTTCTTCTTCTCTTCCTCCTTTAGATCCTTCTCTTGTCCCATGACTGTGGTGTACTCAACATCTAGCCCAGCGACCCACTCATCATTTGAGTTTTCGAACATGCGACTAAAGCGAGCAAGGCATCCTTTCACCGTCGCGGAAGAACGGGTGTAGATGACGTCAAACTCATCGCCGGTGATGGTTCTAACCTTGTACTCACCGCCGATCATGGAGATTTGGGATGCCATGAATTGGGAGGAGGGTTAGGATTAGTGGAACTGCCGTAATGTGAAAGGAGGGGACGACTAGGAGCGAACTGCCGTAATGTTAAAGGACGTCCGAGGACGAGTAGGAGCAAATGCCAACGGTTTTTCGATTGTAAAAATGCTGAGTGGGGCGTGCGAACGGCAGGGTAGTGGCTTGCCTGCTGGATAAATGGATTCATGCACAGTGCTATGCGGGCCCAATTAGATGTCATGTCTACTCGACGCCCAATTAAATGGCTTTCGATGTCATGTCAAGCGTTGGGAACATTATAGGTGATACGAAGGCTTTCCATTCTCCCATGATACGGGCTTCCGAGATCCCTTGGATCTGAGATCGAATGGTTGCATGGCGTGATTCTAGACCTATGAGTGAATATCCTATCCTGGAGGGTTATTCTGCAAATTTTCAGCAACTTAGCATGCGACCGTCCGATCTCAGATCCAAGGGCTGCCAGCAGCCCGTATCATGGTCGCGCCGCCTACCACGACCGTTGCCTGGCTCGCGCGGTCGCGCCCTTGGAGATTTAACATGGTGCGTTAGGCTATCTGATGTTGGCATGTCATACATAGTCCTCACTTAGTCACTCGTACTACAACAAGGTTAGCTATAACGTTGGCTATAAGAGTATTTTTTTTACTGGTCTCTATCTCTTTCTTCGTAGTATTTATTGCATTTGCCAAGGAGTGACATCTTTCAATGAAATGGTGCTTAGATGAGGTGCTAAGGGCATTAAATGGCTTAGCAATCAAGTCCCCAATGCATAGGTGCTTAGTTTTTTGTTGCTAAGTTTGCTTCATTTAATTAACTATAGACTCAAAATTGTCTTTTCACCTAGGTACACACGCTTAGCACCGTTTCTTCCTTGGGTCACCAAACTAGTCTCTTTCTTCTTAATTAACTTGCCACATCAGACTTTATGCCTATGTGGCAAGCTTAGCACCTGTAGGAGCAAGTAAGTACTCCATCCGTTCCAAAATAGATGACTCAACTTTTGTAATGCCCACGATGCGGCTATATCTCCCACGTGTCGAGGCACGACTTAGAGGAATAACCGCATTGTGGTTTTGTCGCGAGAAGGGTCATCTTCACACAATCCCATGTAATGAACAAGAATGGGATAAAGAGTTGGCTTACAATCGTCACTTCACACAATACATAAATATAATCCATACATCATCCAAAATACACACATAGACCGACTACGGTCAAAATCCAAATGAAAATAAGATAACCCCAAATGCTAGATCCCGGATCGTCCCAACTGGGCTCCACTACTGATCATCAGGAAAAGACACATAGTAACGACCACGTTCCTCATCGAACTCCCACTTGAGATCGATCGCATCATCCGCACTGGCATCGTCGGCACCTGCAACTGTTTTGGTAGAATTTGTGAGTCACGAGGACTCAGCAATCTCACACCCGCGAGATCAAGACTATTTAAGCTTATAGGAAAGGATGGTGTAATGAGGTGGAGCTGCAGCGGCAATAAGCATATATGGTGGCTCAGATACGCAAAGGAGAGCGAGAAGAGAAGCAACGGAACGGTCGTCATCTAGCAATGACTAAGAAGAGATCCTGAACTCCTACTTACGTCATTCATAACTCAAACCATGTTCACTTCCCAAACTCCGCCGAGAAGAGACCATCACGGCTACACACGCAGTTGATGTATTTTAATTGGGTCAAGTGACAAGTTCTCTACAACCGGACATTAAAAAATTCCCATCTGCCTCATAACCGCGGGCACGGCTCTCGAAAGATAATACCCTGCAGGGGTGTCCCAACTTAGCCCATCATAAGCTCTCACGGTCAACGAAGGATAAACCTTCTCCCAGGAAGACCCGATCAGTCTCGAAATCCCGGTTTACAAGACATTTCGACAATGGTAAAACAAGACCAGCAAAGCCACCCGAATGTGCCGACAAACCCCGATAGGAGCTGCACATATCTCGTTCTCAGGGCACACCGGATGGGCAAGATGTCGGGTTGGCATAGACCCTGGTTGCCTAGGGGGCGCCGGACATTGCCCAGATTGGACCAGCACTCGAAGGAACACTGGTCCGAGGGTTAAAATAAAGATGACCCTCGGGCTCGCGAAAACCCGGGGGAAAAGGCTTAGGTGGCAAATGGTAAAACCAAGGTTGGGCCTTGCTGGAGGAGTTTTATTCAAGGCGAACTGTCAAGGGGGTCCCATAAATCACCCAACCGCGTAAGGAACGCAAAATCAAGGAACATAATACCGGTAAGGCCGGAACTAGGGCGGCAAGAGTGGAACAAAACACCAGGCATAAGGCCGAGCCTTCCACCCTTTACCAAATATATATAGATGCATTAATTAAATAAGAGATATTGTGATATCCCAACATATCCATGTTCCAACAAGGAACCAACTTCAACTTCACCTGCAACTAGCAACGCTATAAGAAGGGCTGAGCAAAAGCGGTAACTTAGCCAAACAACGGTTTGCTAGGAAAGGATGATTAGAGGCTGTCATGGTAATATGGGAGGCATGATATAGCAAGTGGTAGGTAGCGCAGCATGGCAATAGAGTGAACAACTAGCAAAGCAAAGATAGAAGTGATTTCAAGGGGTGGTCATCTTGCCTGCAAGGTTCTCAGAGTTGTCGAAAGCTTGATCCTCGTAAGCGTACTCAACAGGTTCCTCGTTCACGAACTCGTATCCCGGCTCTACCCAAGACAAGAACACAAGAAATGGAACCACAATCAATCACGGGAAATGCACAAGCAACATGATGCAAAACATGTATGATATGCGAGATGTGATATGCGATGCATATGCGTGCTCCGGAAGGAAAATGATGAACAAGGCAGTAACTTGGCAAACCAAGCATGCCATTGGAAAGATGAGATGATTTCGGTCGAAATCGATATAAAGATCACCGGAAACGAATGCACGGTTTGTAAATGGCAAGCAAAACAAGAATGACACGAATCTGCGATTAACAGCATGATAGCACTTAAAATGCAACAAGTAAAAATGCTACAGCACTCCAACATAGCAAGAAAGCATATGACAGTAATCTAAAGGAGATGCTTGACAAAAGATGAACACTGAGCTACGGCTAGATCACAATATAACAGGCTCAAACAAGCGCAAAAGTGCAAAAGATATCAGGTTCACAGACTTGGTGAAATTACTGGACATGGCAGAAAACAGCATCAGGTAGCAATGTTCAGAGCACGAAAACAACATGGTACAGGAACTTAACATGGCAAAACAAGGCGTGGCAGTATTCTACTAAATTCATATGACAAAAGTCCCTTAATGACCATAAGCCAAAAAGGACCAGAAGATATGATGGCAACCATGTAAACATAGCAAGTTTCGTTAACAGGTTTCAGACTTAGCAGAAAACAGAGCATGGCAGAAACAATAATATGAAGGCATCTTGGTGAGCTTGATGCACTCACCACAAAGCAATGCATGACAAAACAAGCATACCTACAGCAAGATGGCAAGTTTATGAAGCTATCCATGGCAAGAACAAAAGCATAGCATGTATGGATCAACTACAACAAGCTTGGCAAAATTGAATAACACGTAAACAATCTGCCAGAAATATTTTATAGCAAAAGTAGAGCAAGATTGAGTCATGCCATGGCCCTCCATAATTGCAAACAAGGGAAGGAATGGATCAATTACAACACTAGCTACAAAACATCCTTACTGAATATCTCCAAAATATGCATGGATCTCTCTATAGCATCAAGTTTACATGGCAACAAAATAACAGCAGACAAAGACTTAGAGAAATTACTAAGTCCCTGAAATCAGAAACATTACGGGGCCTAGTTTGCATGCTTGTGCTAGTCACCACAGAGATCAAAAACATACATGGCATACACCACTGGAAATATATCATGGCATACAACAAAACACATGTAGAGCTCATGCCCATAAGATGCACAGATTAAATGATACAAAAATGACAAATCTCCAAGTTCTATTAAGAACCAGCAGATAACAGCAACTAGCACTCTTGCAACACAGATTTGGGCATCAAGATGGACTCTAATGAACATGGTGCAATGGAACAAAATGTAGAGCATCACGAGAGCTATATGCAGAGAGTTACGATGCTATGAACATGGGCATGTGATGTAAAATTCCAAGACTTAGAAATATTCCGGGGCACGGGAAAGTCAACGCACGCAGTGTTCTCGATCGGATCTGGCTCAGTGCTCGCCGGAGAGGAGCTGTTCGAGCTCGCCGGAGCTAGGGGAAGAGGAGGCGCGGCCGGAGGGAGGCGCTCGGGGATGCGGGGCGGCGGAGGCGGGCCGGCGCGGCGCGGGCACGCCGGCGACGGGGAGGCGGCGACCGCGGCGGACCGGCGAGGTCGGGCGGCG